>NC_056765.1:20008393-20100893 GCF_018687715.1 Carya illinoinensis
CAACTCATCTTCAAAAACTCAAGGAAATAATTCAATACTTTTCTCCCGTTTGTACTCGTGTATGATTCCAACGTACGTGCAATACATGGAATTCTCTCTCCAAAACAGATGAATTGAATCCTTCCAGCTGTGTTTTTCTGTCCCAAAAAGTGTTCTTCAGTCCACCACCACGGCCATAGAGTGAAAAATTCCTTTTATATGGTGTGATGGCGAAAAATCCTAAATCTGTCAAATTACGATGTTCGCTTGAGCGGGGTGTCGAGCGGTCATCGAGCGTTCGACTCTGCCTGATTTCGCTTGAGCGTCCTATCGAGCGCACGTCGAGCATTCGACTCTGCTTGATTTCACTCGAGCGTCCTATCGAGCGCACGTCGAGCGTTCGACTCTGTCTGATTTGGCTTGAGCGGCCAAAAGCCTCCGCTCAAGCGATCTTTGTCTTCCTACAACCCGCTCGATCTCACTGTCGAGCGGAATTCGAGCATTTGAATCTACCTGAATTCGCTCGAGCGCGAGCGATCTTGTAAAATCTGCAATACGAAATTTTGCAAGTCATCAGCACCTAGGTGACTTATGGATTTACCTAGAGCCATAAAGTTCTGATACCACCTCTAGTACCCTCGACCCCCACTTGTGTTTTGGCGAAAGTCGTGATGCCAGGATGTTGGCACCAAGGGTCACATACCTCTAGCACATAGTGACATCAAGTGTACATGCAATACAATAGTGTGCAATTAATTCACAGAGGAAAAATGAAGAACAATCATTAAATCTAACAGCACTAGAAATTTAAAGCTACATCACACAACTATCCATAATACAGGGATTTTCCAAACTCTGATGTTTAAATAATACAATATCCAATTTAAAATTAAACCAACTAATTGACACTTAACAAGGGGAAAAAGGGCTCTTAAGTCTTCACTCCTTAGGCGGAGCCAGACCTCCAAGCTTATAACCGTCCTCTGCATCAAAGTTTACGGTAACGCAGAGCATAACCACAGGTGCAAATACCACAGTGAGATTTTTGCAAAATCTCAATAAGTAAACCAAAACTAGCACCCAAAATACAAGCATGTGAGACAAATATAAAGTCATGCAAAAATGGAAAATTATAACATTTACAAATTTATACAATCACAAGTATATTCCCAATTTCACACAAAACACTATGCACCCGAAATCACCTTTTATTTTAAAAATAACCATTTGACATTTGATTAAGGTATGCACCATGGTCTCCCCTATGGACCATCTGCACACTTTGGCTCCTTTTGTTACACCATGGGTAATGATCATGCTTATGACTTCATAACTAGTGATACTAAGCTCCATGAGTAGCGTGTACTTGACCGGGCATCTTCTAGCCTCCGCTAGCAGAGAGGCTATATGGAGTCAACTTGAGAGTGTTACCATCTTGTATGAACCCGTTGTTGCCTAAAGACAATTTAGGGGATGTCCTTCACTTTTACACGCTCCCGAGTTACTAGATAAGCTTCATCGAGATAATAACCTATCTCGGCTTTGAGTAGTGATACGTATGAACCCACAAAATAATATTTTTGGCACCAAAACTACAAATTTTTAATACTTTTAGCATAAACACAATCAGAGCACAATTCCTAAAATTTTAATGGCATGAAACAAATATAATGCAAATATGCAACATGTATTTATTGGATGACACAATTTTATAAATTTGCAATTTCTCAACTACAAATCATTCCCAATGTTTCACAGCCCTAGGCCATAAATTCACAAAATATTCCAACTACAATTTGTTCCCAATACTTCACAACAACGACCTCAACTCTACATTTCCCAGCCAAACTACACGACACATAAGGGGAGGAGCACAACGAATGAGGGCAGCGATGAGCATCGTGATTAGCGATGGATCTAGGTAGAAATCAAGCTACTACTGTGACGAAGCAAGTTGGATGTAAGATCTAACGAAATCAGAGGATTGGGAAAGAGGAGCTCGTGATGGTTGGCAGCAGCAGAAACCCTAAGAGAGAGAGAGAACCCATTACGAAAGTGGGGGAGATCTGAGAGGGAAGAGGCCGAGAGGAATGAAGGAGGTGGGTGGGTGGTCACTGGTTAGATGACCTTCGATGAGCGTTCGTGGGTGGAGGATCATAGCGGCAATAGAGACGGTGGAACGCTAAGAGAAAGTTTTTTTAAGATGAATGGGAGAGGAGGTAGAGAAGGAGAACGAGATTTGGAGAGGCAAAGGCAGAGATTGAGAGGGAGAAAAGGGCTCGATATGGGTTTCGAGGAGGTGGAGGCTTGGCCTATTTATAGGCTGAGAGGCCCATCCACAAAAAAGCTGCCCCGACTGCGATTGGGGATGCTGGACGGTGGGTGGGACGATAGGGAAGGGACTGAGCCTTACAACACATGGTACAAAATGGGTTGGAGCATAGAGGAGGTGCGCAGGTGCACGATTGAAAAATAATGAGAAGATAGAGAGAGATGGGTGGCATGGACTAGAGAAACATACGATGGTCAAAAGGTGTAGAGAAAGCCGAGCATTGCTTGACGGGTGGAGGTGAGCTTGAGGTGGGCATGGGTGGCGATGCAAGGTAATGGGTTTCAGAGGGAGAGGGTGTGGCGCGTAGAGAGAAGGGAGGATGAGAGAAGAAAAGAAGGAAAGAAGGGAGTTAAGGTTTTTAGCTCGTCATGCATCAAAGGGAGCCGTTTTGAAGGGCTGAGGGGCTGGGATTTAGATTTACAACATAGGCTCCTACATGAGCTGAGCTCGTTGCGCACACACACACACATAAAAAGAAATACTAGCTTAAGCTTCACTCTAGGCTTCACACCTACTGGTTGCTAGCGTGCCTCTTTCCTATCCTACTTGACCAACCTCGTCACACCCATAGGATGCCGAGTGAGCAGATGGGTATATAGAAAAACCATAGTTCTTTTTCTTTGTCTGTAGAGGCTACAAAGATCCATGTCTTTGGTCTCTAGTTCATGACCCTGTGTAACCAATGACCCACAAGTCTGCTTGAGTTGAGATACATAGTCGTAAGTCTTTGGTCATGAGAGACCCATGACCATAGCTGTCTTGAAACTTTTTTTGTAGGTCTTTGTTCATTGTTGTTTGAGTTTGTATATTTATTATTGTTTTGGATGGATCTATGGAAAAGAATGGTAAAAACTCCATCCCTCCTATCCAAGGGGATGGGTAAAGTTGGCTTGGCGTGAGAGCGTGGTGCGGGGAGGGCAGATACTCAGCCAAATAAGAGCCTAATTGGAATTTTGAACAACTAGTAATGGCTTGAATTTAGGGCTTGTTTGGACACTTACAGTGTCTCATAATTCTGTGAATAGAAGTGAAATAGTATCTAAATAGTTGTTAAATGGTTTGAGTTAATATATTTTATGAGGTTTTGAGAAATGATAGAGAAAAAATTGTATAAGATATTATAAAAATAAAAAATGGTTTGAATATAATTTTTATTTTGAAGTTTGAAAAAGTTATATTAAATTTTGTGTTTTATTTTAAAGTTTGTAAAAGCTGTAAAAGTTGTAATCATTAGGTAATGATTAAATAAAAAAATATCAAAATTTGAAATTCAAAACTATTTTATGTTTGAGTGATGTTTGAATTTATGAAAAGTTTTGAAAATTTCTTATATCATCTCTTTATCCAAACATAGCCTTAAAACAACTAATTATATATTATGCCATCGATTTCTATACTTATTTCCATATCATCGTTGGAGTACTTAGAGTCATCAAGAATTTATTTATTTATTTAGGATCGTATGCCAATAAAAGAAAACGATAAAGAAAATGGGATATTATGCTTGGAATAGTACACAGGAAGGTTACTTTATGGAATCGTGGCTTTTATCCTTTTAAAATTAATCTCATATTCAAAATCTGATAATAAATAATCTAGTGGATATATAAGTAGAAATATAAATAGGATTGTGCTTATAACTTGATTCATCTTCTTTTTCTTTCTTGCTTTAGCCTCGTCTTCTATATAAATTCTACTTTAATTACAATTTGGTGAAAATGGATGGGGATCTTGTGTAGGTTTTGCTAACATCTCCTACAACTGGATTTCTCTGCATAGGAAGGCAGAGGTACGTCTCACAAATGATCTTTTCCTTCCTCGTGGTGTTTCTTGAACATCCTTAGACGTTTCTACAACATTTGCTGTGGCATGTTTATTTGATTTTCAATTATGTAGGAGGAACACAACTTCACATACTTATAAAAACTCCCATGCACGTCTTCTTGGAAAACTGGTTTGTCCATCCTTTTATTTTTTTTCCTTTTGTTGCTTAAAGTCATTTGTTCAATACTTGTAGACTGTAGTTCTACATCTTATACGATATTTGTATTCAATAAAAAAAAAAAAAAGAGGAGGGTGAGAATCCAAAAAATAAGAAAAAGAAAAATGGAGGGTGAGAATCCAAAAGAAGCTGAAAGGAAAATTGGATATTGCTTCTTCATTTATAGGAAAAATTGGAGAATATTCGGTTGTTTTAATCGAAAAACATCTGGGTTATCTCATATACTACGAGCAGAACATGGAAACTCTCAAAAATCATTTATAGAAACTACATGACAAAAGAGTTGGAGTTTCTAACAATCAATCATTGCGGTTGAATTGAAGCAAGAAACAACCTCTCCAAAAGTTAAAAGCTGGCTTACAAATGTGGAACTGATAACAAATATAACACCCCACTACTTAATAAAGTCATTTTTAGAATTTTCGGAAATCAGCGAGCTATTAAACTTGAACTTAAAAACTTTTCTTCTAATGAAGCACTAGATACCAAAGAATTCTTATAAATAAATAACTTATATCTTTATTAAAAACTTAAAATCTAAAATAGAATCTGCAGAAGCACTTATTTAAAATCATTAAAATCTCATGTGCTTATCAAAATAAATTATTAAACTAAAATCATAAAACTAATCATAACATAATCTATCTAGGCCTCTGCCTCCCCTTTTGGGGTCAAGTCCTTTCATGCAGTCCCATCCTCATAAAGATTATCACCCGGGGTGGTTATAACATAAAAAAAAAAAAAAAAAATTAGTCGAATATTTAATAAACAACACATTATTGCAGTAAACATAATAAACATAAGGCCTCCTTGAAAATATGCATACTTATAAATACATACATAAATAACATGAACATGAAGTTGTCTTTCACTTATCATAGGCCGGTATCCACTGTTGACCCCCGTGAGTTAATATTAGCGAATCCAAGCAGATTCTGATTTTGCTGGTGGCCGTGGGTTGTGGAATCCATACATAAGGAAGACACATTGGGTGCACTACCAGCATGTACAACCTAGCAATGTAATATGCCAATAACATAAGGTACTTTCCTCGTATCATAACATAGGCTGTTACATTTCTTATCATTCATACTTCATCATAATCGTACTTGCATACTTGTCATATCGTATCATATCATAGATTTCAAGTGAATCGCATATTTCATAAAATGTTATGATTTTTCATAAATATTTTGATTGATAACTCATTTTATAAATTAAATAATTTCATGCATAAATCTTCACATAAATCGTGGATTTTCATAAAATATTTAATGCATATCTTGCAACTAACATGAAACTTATGTATAAAATCATAATATTTATGACTCGGGTACATAAAAAGGTGCTTTCAATGGAGGGTATACATGCATAATATTTTTATAAAAGATATGCCGTTTACCATACATACATGTAAGAGTATGATCATGCTAGTTACCTTGTAGCGTGAATCCAATATTTTTGGGGCGCGACTGATTATCTATAAACTACACGTAACTTACGTAAATCTCTAATTTATCACGTACTTTGTAATAAAAGCATGAGACATTGAAATAATCTGAATTTCCCTACGACCTGAAATCCTCAAAACCCTAAAATATCGTCACTCTCCAAATACTTCAATTTTCATATAATTTCTCCATATGATTTTATGATAAATTCCTAAAATCAAATTTAGTCCATAAGATTGACATTAAAGCCATAAATCTAATGTTCATATATCCAACATTAATTCCCGACATTCCATGAATTACCTTAAAATAATCTAACTTTATGTGAGCCCGAACTCATCGCAAATCGATATTCCCCTTAAATCCATAGAACATAAGTCCCAATTTAACATTGTTAACCAATCCCCTAATTATTCAATGCCGTAATCGTTACACCTGAATTTGTACTCAAATATTTACTCAACCATATGTAACTAAAGGATGGGGCATGTAAGTAATTTGGCTTAAAGATCTTGAATGATCAATATGATACTGAGCCACTAAACACAGAGAGAAGAGCGAAAGATTGATATCGGAAGGGAGAGGGAGAGATCACTTACGGAGGAAGATCAGAGAGTTTGGCCGAGAGGTATAGAGAGAGAGTCACCGAAGGAGAGGAAGAGGACGTGCGGTGTGGCTTTCGTCGGTGGCTCAAGACTGGAGAACCCAGTGCTCTGTTTTTGTGTGTGCTAAACAGGGGTGTTTTTGGCTATCGTTCGTGGGGGTGTGGAGAGGAAGGGGTGGTGCGACATTGGTTGGCTTGGCTTTGGGGTGATAGCGCACAGCTAGTGGTGTTCGTGCAGTGGGTTTCACGGTGACTGTGCGGAGGAGGGCTACGGTGAGTGTATTTTGACATTAGGATAAAGAGGAACTAACGTGAGGGAGAGGCAGGAATCTAACATGGGGAGAGAGACTTACCGTGTAGTCTCGGCAAGGTGGTGGTTGTCGTTATCTTATCAACACAAATCTTTTCAGCCACTTGGCTTGGCTTCGAGTTCTCGGTTTCTAACATGCAAAAGATGAAAAAAAAAAAAAAAAAAAAAAAAACAAATTTATAGATTAATATAGAAAAATAAATTTTAAATTAATATGATAAAATAAAATATATTAAATTATAAACTATTTTTATTATAAAATAAATTTAATAGATCATACAAATTATATTAATTTATAAATTTAATTTTCTAGTCACTTCTTAAGAATGAATGAATGACAGCGATAAGAGGTCCACTACCATGGATAAAAGGGAAGTTGATGAAGAAGCTTGTGGCCACCAACGTGATAGCGAAGGGTCTACGAAAATGTATCATTATTCTTTTGTAAAGCTCTCACGTGTTATTATTGTGTAGTCCTCATCATGATCGTCAAGTTCGCTTCACCTTCTGGTCCCTCTCAACTATTGCCATTTGCTAGCGCCATTCTGTAATCTATTTGAACTGTAACTTTCATTTCATCTTTCTCAACTCCTACATTATCTTTTTGTCTCTCTATTAGGAATTACACTAATACAGTTACCAAATATAACACATAAATTAGATTGTTAATTGAGGTAAATATTTCATGAATGAAAACTTTGAAGTGTGCGGATTTTTATTTTTCCATCGCCTATGCAACATTATAATATAGTACTACTAGAGTTGTTTCAGAAGTGCTACACTTATAAAGAGATTCATGAAAATAGACCAATAAACTGATATAGTTTTATATGTTATGTTAAATATATTTTAATTTGTAAATTTACTTTTATAAAATCTCTTTGTTACTAAATTATTTCTCTATTTATTTATTAACAAATATGCTTAAACGCTTTGATGTAAATATTTGATCCCAACTATTTGGTTGGTTGACTCAACTTCGTTCAGCTTCATTTCATAATATTTTAGTTTATAGTATTCTTTGCATGGAAATATTTAGTTTATAAAAAAAGGTTATATAAAAGGTACTTCCTAAATTTGCATTAGACTTTGAAACTTGAATTTGATCTTTGCTACCAAATAGCAAATCGAAAATGAATAAACAAATAAATAAAAAGAAGAAAGGAAGTTGCCAATCAGCTTCTCTGGTCTCATTCCTTTACCAAAAAGTTATTAAAATTGATATGTACTATCCATCAAACTTTAAATTTTGAATTAGGAATAATTTTAATTTTAATTTTAATTTTAAATTTTTTCATTACATGCCAAACACGTTGATGTAGTCCATTTCATAAGTGATTATTCATTTAATTAAAAAATATATATGGTTAGAAAAGAATAAAAAAAAAAGTAAAAATGAAGAACAATATTTATCTTAGATTTCAAAATGTCCTAATTCACAGCACTAAATGATTAAAAAGTAATAACGAATGATTGAGCTAGAGAAGATAAAAAAGGCCCAACACCATGAGTAAAAAGGAATTTAATTTCTGAAAAAGTATGTGGCCACGTTAAGACCGGTTTAGGGAGTATGAAAATGAGTACCACATCGATTTAGGATCGATTTCGATTCTTAGATTCTTAAGAATCGGTATCATACATAACTGTTTATAAATCAGACGAAATCCACGTTCAGTCTGGTTTAATCGGTTTTTTCAACTTTTTTTAAAAAACTCTATATGCAATCATTTTTTGGGTATTCACTGCACACTATATTGATGTGATTGGCTGCATCACTCTTCTTTTACTATAAAAAAATTGTGCATAAAGTTTTTGTTTAGTAAATGCGCAAAGAGTATGTAAAAGTTATTGTATATAACATAATTATTTTTTTTATTCCCCTATTTGCTTGATATTTTTTTTGAATGGTTTTATTATTGATGGGTATTAATTAAGTAGAGTTATGATATTAGTAGCTCATTTTAATCGACACTTAGATCAAGTTGATGTAAGAATTCATTTGAGAATGAGGAGTTGGGAGAAAGGTACACATGTTACAAGCTTAAGGTTTTGGTCATCATATATAATATTTAGGGCTTTGCTAGATGCAGTCGGGATGCAAACGGCTGTAAGGAATAAATAAAAAAAAAATTATAAATTTTTTTTTTCACAGGGGACCTACATGAATAAAAAAAAGTTATAAAAATAAATTTTTTTTTTCATGTAAGTCCCATATTAATTCACTTTTTTCTCCACGACTGCACGCCGACTGCATTTGTCGACTGCACAAATCATTTCTGTAATATTTATTTGGCTTGCAATTAGGAAATGCGTTTGAGAATGAGGAGCTGGGAGAAAGATACACATGTTACAAGCTTCAGGTTTTGGTCATCATATATAATACTTATTTGGCTAGCAATTAGGAAATTTAGTCAAATTCAAAAATAAAAATAATATTAAAAAATAATATTCTAATAATATTTTATTCAACTTTCATCTCATCTCATCTGTATAATCAAACGAGACCTTGTTACAAGTCTAATGATTCGTGTGTCGCATTTTAAACACAATCATTTTTACAAACAATAAGTTGTGATGACTCAAGCACCTATATTTTTTACTCTTGATTGTTGCCTTCAAATTCTAGGGAGAAATCCAATCTCCACTCTTTACGTGACAAGTTTAACTCATATTGATTATAAATTGTTTCTCAAGATAAAGTACTTGTCATAGTGTTACTGATTATTGCTATTGATAGCGCATGTACACAACTTTTCTTCAAGTTATTTTATAAAGAAAAAATTGATTTTTTGATATTTCTTAAGATTGCTCGTCATGCTACCATTTGCTCGTAAACACACTTGGTCTTGGCCATTTTCACTTGAGAATGGTTGATGGAGGTAAAATTAGTGCAGTCTAACAAAAGCTTATGGGAAATTAAAGTTGAAGAAAAATGGGGTTTGATATTAACAATACCTAATCAGACAAGAATGAATAATGATACATAAAGTTGAAATACAAGACATAAAATATGGGGAAGACTTGAAAATGGGAAAAATCTGGCAATAGAGAGGGGATGGATCATGGACTTCCTAAAACTATGGTGGGGTTTACAATGTTGCTCCTCCACCACAAACAAGATCATCATCATCATCCTCTGAAGATTTTCCAATAAAAGTTGTGAACATTGAAGGGCCTACGTACACCCCTTCAAACTCAAAGTGACATGTAACCAAATCCAACCAAAACTCTTTATCTCCAAGAAGGAAAAAAAAAAAAGAAGAAAGAAAACAAAAAATAAAAAACGAAAAAACAAAAGTCCTTTTGTCCTCTTATCTCCGACTGTTGAGGACAAGCTCGAATGCAAAGGATACCCTATCTTATCAACACAAATATTTTCAGCCACTAATTGGCTTATCTTGGCTTTGAGTTCTCAGATTCTAACATGCCAAAAATAAAAATAAAAATTATAGATTAATATATAAAAATAAATTTATAAATTAATATGATATAATAAAATATATTAAATTATAAACTATTTTTATTATAAAATAAATTTAATATATCATATAAATTATATTAATTTATAAATTTAATTTTCTAATCACTTCTTAGGAATGAATGAATGATAGTGAGAAGAGATCCACCGCCATGGATAATAGGGAAGTTGATGAAGAAGCTTGTGGCCAACGCATAAGCTTATGGCCACCACCGTGATAGTGAAGGGACTGCGAAAATGTATCATTATTCTTTTGTAAAGCTCTTACGCATTATTATTGTGTAGTCCTTGTCATGATCGTCAAGTCTGCTTCACCTTCTGGCCCCGCTCAGTTATTGCCATTTGCTAGCAGCATTCTATAACCTTTTTGAACTGAAACTTTAATTTCATCTTTCTCAACTCCTACGCTATCTTTCTGTCTCTCTATTAGGAATTACATTAATACAATAACTAAATATAACACAGAAATTAGATTGTTAATTGAGGTCAATATTTCATGGATTAAAACTTTGAAGGGTTTGCATTTTTTATTTTTTTATTTTCCATCGCCTATGCAACATTATAATATAGTACTACTAGAGTTATTTGAGAAGTGCTATACTTGTAAAGAGATTCATGAAAATAGACCAACAATCTGATATAGTTTTATATGTTATGTTAGATCTATTTTAATTTGTAAATTTACTTTTATAAAATCTCTTTTGTACTAAATCATTTCTCTATTTATTTATTGACAAATATGCTTAAACGCTTTGATCTAAATATTTGATCACACTATTTGATTGGTTGATTCAACTTCGTTTAGCTTCATTTCACAATATTTTAGTTTATAGTATTCTTTATGTGGAAATATTTAGTTTATAAAAAAAGTTATAAAAAGTACTTTCTAAATTTGCAGACTTTAAAACTCGAATTAGATCTTCGCTACCAAATAGCAAATCGAAAATGAATAAACAAATAAATAAAAAGAAGAAATGAAGTTTCCAAGAAGCTTCTTCGGTCTCATTCCTTTACCAAAAAGTTATTAAAATTGATCTATACTATCCATCAAACTTTAAATTTTGAATTAGGAATAATTTTAATTTTTTCCATTACATGCCATACACTGATGTAGTCCATTTCATAAGTGATTATTCATTTAATTAAAAAAATATATGGTTAGAAAAGATAAAATAAATAAATAAATAAAAGTAAAAAGGAAGAACAATATTTGTATTAGATTTCAAAATGTCCTAATTGGCAGCATTAATTAGTTAAAAAGTAATAACAAATTATTGAGTTAGAGAAGATCAAAGAGGCCCAACACCATGAGTAAAAAGGAATTTAGTTGCTGAAGAAGTATGTGGCCACGTTAGGACCGGTTTAGGGAGTATGAAAATGAGTACCACATCGATTTAGGATCGATTTTGATTCTTAGATTCTTAAGAACTGGTATCGTACCGAACCGTTTATAAATCAAACCGAATCCACGTTCAGTCTGGTCTTGTCCTATCTGGTTTGATCGATTTTTTAATTTTTTTTTGAAAAATTATATGAGCAATCAGTTTTGGATATTCATTACACACTATGCTGATATGATTGGCTACATCACTCTTTTTTTACTATAAAAAAACTATACATAAAGTTTTTATTTATAGAGTGTGTAAGGAGTATGCAAAAATTATTGTATATAATAGATTGTTTTTTTTTTTTTTACACCCCTATTTGCCTAAGATATTTTTTGGATAGTTTTATTAATTGAGTATAGTTATGATATTAGTAGCTCGTTTTAATATACAATTAGATCAAGTTGGTGTGAGAATTCATTTGAGAATGAGAAGCTGCGAGAAAGGTACATGACATGTTACAAGCTTAAGGAATTAGGAAATTCAATCATATTCAAAAATAAAAATAATATTAAAAAATAATATTGTAATCATATTTTATTCAATTTTTGTCATCTAATCTGTATAATTAAACGAGACCATGGTACAAGTAAAGGATTTGTGTGTCACTGTTAAACACAATCATTTTTACAAACGATAAGTCGTGATGACTCAAACATCTAAATTTTTTACTCCTTGATTGTTGCCTTCAAATTCTAGGGGGAAATCCAATCTCCACTCTCTCTACGTGACGAGTTTAACTCATATTGATCAAAAATGTTTTCTCAAGATAAAATACTTGTCATAGGGTTATTGATTATTGCTATTGATCATGCATGTACACAACTTTTCTTCAAGTTATTTTATAAAGAAAAAATTTATTTTTTGATATTTCTTAAGATTGATCGTCACGCTATTGATTATATTATTGTTTACCATTTGCTCGTAAACACACTTGGTCTAGGCCATTTTCACTTGAGAATAGTTGATGGAGGTGAAATTAGTGCAGTCCACCAATTGCTTATGAGAAATGAAAGTTGAAGAAAAAGAAGGTTTGATATTGACAATAATTGATCAACAAGAAGGAATAATGATACATAAAGTTGAAATACAAGACGTAAAATAAGGGGAAGACTTGAAGACGGGGAAAAGTTGGCAACAGAGAGGGATTGATCATGGACTTCCTAAAAATACATCCACAATGGTGAAAGAAAGCAAATCAATCTAGACAGTTGATATTACATGAAAATTCTATTATCAAATATGTATTGTCGGATGCAGAATATTGCACATAACATTCTAGTTTAGGGACAGGGACAGCTCAGAGATATTGTTCAACTCCAAGATTTATAAATTGTCTTTAAGTGATTATTAATTTAATTATCAATATATATGATTAGAAAAGACAAAAATCAGAATAAATAATAATATTTCACTTGATTTGATTTATAATATGGTTAACAACATCAAATAGATTTTTTTTGTTTTTTTAAAAAAAGAATGATTGTCCTCAATCGAGAAGGGGCCCACCTCCTTGGATAAAAGTCAGGAATTTGGCGGAAGAATTTTCCGTACCAAAGATCAATTCATAGTTCAATCCAGATCATCTCAACATCCAAACGCGATCTAAAAAGATGTGACATCGTAATTAGCAACTCTAAAAGTCTAAGATTGGGCTAATATGTACTTTTTAGTTTTTGGTTAATCATTTAAAAACCTTAAGCTTGTAACATGTGTAACTTTCTCCCAGCTTCTCATTCTCAAACGAATTCTCAGATCCACTTGATCTAATTGTCTATTAAAACGAGCATTTTGGTAATACTTTTACAATCTAAGGGTAGAAAAGGGTTTCAATTGAAGGGAACGCATACTGAGTAAAAAGGCTTTTAAATCTATGCTAATAAGGTTCATTTTTAGCCTCGTCCTCTATAGTTCTACATTAATTCCAATTTGGTGAAATGGAAGATGATGTTGTGTAGGTTCTCACTTGCATCTCCTACAACTAGACTTCTCTTCAAAGGAAGGCATAGGTACGTCTCACAATCATGTTTTCCCTAGTCGTTACGTTTTCTTAAACATCCTTCGACGGTTCTACCACAATTTGGTGCTGATATTTATTGTGAAATGTTTATTTGATTTACAATTATGCAGGAGGAACACACAACGTTGCATACTTAAACAAACAGCCATTCACGTGATCTTCTTGGCACGTTGGTTTCTCTATCCTTTTGCTCTGCTTAAAGTCATTTGTTCTAGACCTATAGACTATCACTGAAGTTCTACATCTTATATGTATTTGTATTAACGAAAAAAAAGAAAAAAAATAAAAGCCTGTGAGAATCTGGAAGAAGAAAGGAAAAATGGATATTGTTACAGCAGTTATAGGAAAAATTGGAGAGATTTCGGTGGTTCTAATTGCAAAACATATTGGTTATCTCATTTACTACGAACGGAACACGGAAGCTCTCGAAGATCATTTACAGAAACTAGATGACAGGAGAGTTGGAGTAGAACAATCCATCACTGCGGCCGAATTGAAGCAAGAAGTAACCTCTCCAGAGGTGAAAAGCTGGCTTACAAAGGTGGAACAGATCACTAAAGATTTGGAAAATGACAATACTAAAAGGAAATGCTTGAATGGGTGGTGTCCAAATCTGAAGGCACGATATTCCTCAAGTAGGAATGCTAAAAAGAAAATGCAAATCATTGGTGAGCTTCTACAAGAAGGTAGTAACTATGATGTGGTTTACAAAGTTGCTCCTCCACCATACACAGGATCATCATCATCCTCTGGAGATTTCAAGCATTTTGAATCGAGAACATCAATTATAAATGAAGTTTTGATTGCTCTGAGGGATGACAAGACCAACATCATTGCAATATGTGGTATGGGTGGGATCGGAAAGACAAAAATGGCCAAAGAGATAGCAACAAGAGCGAAAACTGATAATTTATTTGATAAAGTAGTGATTGCAGTGGTGTCTCAAAGTCCAGATTTGAGAAGGATTCAATCCGAAGTTGCAGAAAAGCTAGGTCCGAGACTTAATCAAGAGAGTCTAGATGGAAGAGCAAATGCACTATATTCAAGGCTAGTGACGTGCAGGGATGTCCTTGTAATATTAGATGATATGTGGGAAACACTTAATCTAAAGGATGTTGGAATTCCTTATGGAGACCAACATAAGAGCTGCAAAATCTTGATTACATCACGTAGTGAAGAAACCTGCAATATGATGAAAGCTCAAAAGATTTTTTCAATCAAACCGTTATCTGAAGGGGAAACATGGAACCTATTTGGAGAAATGGCAGGTAATTGTATTGAGACTCCCAATCTGCACCCAATAGCAAAAAATGTCGCAAAGGAATGTGGAGGTTTACCAGTAGCGATTGTCACCATCGGTAGAGCCCTTGAAAACAAAAGCGAGGAGGAGTGGATTGCAGCACTTGAGCAGCTTCAAAAGTCTATACCCAAAAATATTCACAACGTGCATAAAGAGGTCTATTTAAGTATTCGGTTGAGTTTCAATTTTTTAGAAAGTGACGAAGCTAGGTCATGCTTTTTACTATGTTGTTTATTCCCAGAAGATCATAATATTCCCATCGAGGATTTGGTCAGATATGGAGTTGCACGAGAGTTGTTTGATCAAATTAATACTATAGCCGAAGCAAGACTACGAGTCCATGCAATGGTTCGGAATCTTAGAAGATCAAACCTATTGTTGGACAGCAAGGATGAAGAACATGTCAAAATGCATGATGTTGTACGAGATGTTGCCATATCAATTGCATCCAATGAACATGGTTTTATGGTAAGATGCGATAATAAAATGGAAGAATGGCCACAAAATGAAGGACATTATAAACTTTATGCTGCGATTTCACTTTTTTCTGAAAAATTGAACAGGCATCCAGATGGGTTGGAGTGTCCCAAACTGGAGCTTTTGCAAATGTCATTATCATTCGGTGGATATGGTCCATATGGACAACGTTCACAGACTTTCCCAGCCAACCTATTTAGTGGGATGAAGGAACTTAAGATTTTGTCCTTCCACTGTATGTTCTCCCTGTCACTACCATCATCGATCCGATTCCTTCAGAACCTTCGAATGTTGAGATTGGAGTATTGTAAGTTAGAAGATGTGTCGGCAATTGAAACACTTTTGAAACTGCAAATGCTTAGCTTTCGTGGTTCTCAGATCAAGGAGTTGCCGAGGGAAATAAAAAATTTGAGCTCGTTAAAGTTATTAGATTTGTCGGAATCTCAAATTGAGCTAATTCCACCAGGTGTTCTATCGAGTTTATCTCGACTGGAAGAGTTGTACATGGGAGAAAGCAAGTTTAAGTATTGGGAATCTCCAGAACGAAATGGAAAGGGAATCAATGCAAGCTCTGCTGAATTATTTTCTTCACAGCATTTGATGGCTTTGGACATTCGTATACCTATCAGGCTCTTGCCGAAAGACTTAAACTTGGAAAACTCATTGATGAAATTCAGAATATTTGAAAGCGAGGAAGACTTTGAATCAAGGTATTGGATGTCAAGAAGGCATTGGATGTCAAGGTATCTGTTTGAAAATATTCTAGCTCTCCAATGTAATGCAAGTGATATTGCTGAGAGTCAAACGATTCGTTTAATGTTGCATAAAGTTGAAGTTTTGTACTTGGTACGTATACATGATCTAGTGAAGATATGCCACAGCCAAGTAGCAGTGGGATCCTTTGGCAGCTTAAGATATCTTAATCTACATAAATGCTCCTCATTGAAAAATGCCTTTCCAATGTCCATAGCGAGAGGTTTGCTTCAACTCCAACAGTTGATTATAGGTTACTGTTCTGTTATGGAAGAGATTTTCTCTGAGGAAGAAAAAGATATGAAAGCATTACTGAAAATGATACAGTTTCCACAGTTGTACCATGTGGAGCTGGATTATCTACCAAGACTAATCGCTTTTTGTAAAGGCATCGATCCAGTATCTGAGGTTCTCGAATCTAGCCATGTTATGGCGCAACAACCATCCTTGAATCAAGAGGTACATACTTTAATATAGAAAATATACCTCAATACTTTATTTGGAAAAAGAAAACTTGGTGTTTAAGATAATAATTGTTGTGCTCATGTCAGCAGGTTGAAGGGCAAGACATCCCTCATAAATTTCTTTCTTCCATAAGCATTTTCTGGGCACCCAATCTACAACAACTTCATATCAGTGATTGCTGGTCACTAGAAGTCGTATTTGATCTTGATGGACTAGAGGTTGAGGAGAACCGTCAGGGATTCATAGCACTTTCTCAATTGAGAAATTTAAAGTTACAAACTTTAAGTAAGTTGAGACATGTTTGGAAGAATATCCCACGAGGATTTCAATGCTTTCAAAACCTAAGATTTATTTATTTAGAGAATTGTTCCAGTCTACTATATTTATTCTCTCCTTCTATTGCAAAACTACTTGTGGGACTTGAAAGTGTATCAATAAATTGGTGCAATGAGATAGAAAACATTCTTGAAGTTGGAGAAGAAGATGCAGCAGAGATCATCATGTTCCCCAAACTTAGCTCCTTCGAAGTACTGAATCTGCGAAAGCTCAAGAGGTTTTGCCCCCCATCTTATTTCTTTGAATGGCCATCCATGCATAAAATCAATCTGTCCCGATGTCCCAACTTGATAACATTTAGTTCAGAAATTCAAAGCACAACAAAGCCAAAGAAAATAAATGTGGGATTAGATTTGAGACTCCAAGACACTGGTACGACCGCCTCTGTAAAGGATGCCCCTGATTATCTAGATAGATGCCTTGCCTGTGTCCCGCGTCGCAAGAAACTCCAAGGAAGTTCTTCCTTGGGAGGTATTGAAACCGAATTTCAAGTTAACAAGGAGGTATGTTGTTGGATTTTTCTCACATTTAGCAATTTTCTTTCCTATTTTTTAAAGAAAATAACATATATAGCAAAATTATATAAGTAATCTATACATGATATTTGGTTACTAGCTTTAGCTTGAATGGGTGTAGTTTGAAAAACTTTGAGAGGAGTGGAACTTCTAAAAAAGAGCGATTGGAATGCATATTTTCTTCTTTAATGCTTTGAAGGAATGACTCGATGGAGTATATACACGTGATTGCTCAAAAATCAATCTCTTTTTTTAATTTATTTTAAGATAGGTTTGGGAGTTTGGCCAATGGAACTTTTGAATCTTCGATTTCCCAAAGGACTTTCGGTGATCAAACCTGATTATGTATTATTTGACAAATTTTGATATTGTGGTCTGTAATTTTGACAAGCAGGAGCTACGGCCTCTTATTCCATCAAGTTTGATTAAGAGTTTGCAAAATCTAGAAGAACTTAAAGCAGAATTTTGTTATTCATTGGAAGCGATATTTGAGCTTGGAGGAGGACTAAATCTTGAGAAAAGCCCTGCCTTCATTGCATGCAATAATTTGAAAGAATTGCAGTTACGGATTTTACCAAAGCTGGAGCATATATGGAAGGTGGATGGTCCACAAGAAATTACAGGCTTCCACGAGTTGAGGCTGCTAGAAGTATGTGGATGTCATAGTTTGAAATACTTGTTCTCACCATCCATTGCGAAACTTCTTGTGAAATTGGAACAAATAAGAGTTAAGGGTTGCTACGAAATGGAAGAAATTCTAGCAAAAGCAAGAGAAAATGAGAAAAGAGATGTGACATTCCCCAAAGTGCATACCCTTTCACTTGAATTTTTACCGAAACTTGAGTGCTTCTGTGTTGAAGCCAATGCTTTTGAGTGGCCATCCCTAACAACAGTAAGAGTGGTTGGATGTGATAAATTGAAGATGTTTGTTCCAACAAAAGTGGAAACGAATGAGTTAGAGGGAATAGATACTGGAGGCGGAGAGTTTCAATGCATGGTTGGAGACCTTAATGCCACCATCCAACACATGATGATCAAATGCGAGGTATGTTACATTTTTTAACGAAGATTCCATAATTTTGTCACTTGCAAGGCATTAGGCATTCAATGTGTTCAATATTCTGTTTAAGGCGGTTTATAAACTAATGTTGTAGGGATTTCTCATGAGTACAAGTCAGGAAACCCTTGCTGCAAATAGATCTCTTTCCCCTTCTAATCAATGAACTTTCTTGTTTTTAGGAATGGCAAGCGCATGAAGTCTCTTCTTCATCGTCGTCCTCTGCATCAAAGTCTCTTCTTGCCAATTCAGGAGTGCAGGTAGTATAGTCATATATTAGCTTGTGTTTCTTGCTTATATCATATGAAAGACATATCTAGAGCTTAGGCTCATTCCTAACTACAGAGATCTTTTATTGTTGTTGTTGTTTGCGGTATTATTTAATTATTGTGTGACACGCCGGCAGGGAGGTTCATAGATGGTGTTGAGTTGGGGACTTAGAAGATGGAAGAGGAAGGTATCGGCAGCAACTCAAGAACTGAAGTGTTCTAAAGGTCGAAAGTGTTGACCTTGAAGCAGATATCGATGAAAGAATAAAGTTGGGCTATGAGAGGAAAGTGGGCTTGCACGTAGTGGGCCATGGAGAATCACGGCTGGAGTTGAAGGCCCATATTACTTTGGATTATTTTAGTACGGTTTAGCTTTTATTGGAGTCTCAGTGGTATTTAACTTGTAATAGCCCGTGGACTTTAAGGGCATCTTAATATTTTTCTTGGTATTTTACTTGTTAAGTCTCGTTTTCTTAAGTCGTTTATGTGATGTTATAGATTTATCTATGAATATTGTAATTAGGCTCTGCAACGAATTTAAAGAAGAGTTTCTGATCAATTCTTTGATGTTGTCCTTCGGGAAAAAGAATTACTATAAAATTTAGGGTAAGTTTGTAAATGAGATAAAATAAGAAATTCTCTAAACTTTTTATAATTTCCTTCGCAAACATCACTTAAATATAAAACACTTCTTAATTTCAAATATTCAACTTTTTTATCTAATCATTACAACTTTTACAAACTTCAAAATAAAAAAAAATTAATATAACTATTTTATAAAACTTCAAAATAAAAATAATATTCAAACAAATTTTTAATTTTCTAATACTTTTGTTCAACTTTCTTTTTTCTAATTTTTCAAAACTTAATCAAACATTTTAACTTAAATTATTTTAATATTATTTACTGATTATTTTACTATTATTCACATAATTTTGAGATATTCCGAGTGAACATTCTACTAAAAATTATGTTTCCACCAACATTTCCGACTCATAAACCAACAATTCAAACACATTTCAGTATCTGAAACCAGTACAGACCAGTCATCACATATCAGTATCAAACCGGTACAAACCAGTTGATAAAGCAACAAGTTTCTACCCAACATTTCCAAGTGATAAACCAGCTGTAGATTCACATTTCACACTCAAACCAGTACAAACCAGTTCATAAACCGGTACAAACCAGTTCATAAACCATCAACTTCAGTAGCAGTACATTCTAGTATCAACATTTTAGTAGTAGCAGTACAAAACATACAAATAAACCAGCAACTCCATGCACTGGCAGTACCAAAAAAGGCTATTTCAAACAAAACTGAGAGGATTTCAGCTTGAGGTTGCAAAGCCTAAAAGGTTTCCCCCACCTTCTTCATTAATATCCTCCACTTGGTTGTGAATGTACAGATTAACAAAGCAAAAATGAAGCAGCTTGTAGCTTCTCGCTCCTGTTCTTTAAGGCTTCATCAACAACTCTGTTTGAAGTGGCTGATGCACACAATTTGGCAGTAGGCTTATAGTTGTAAGAAGTTCTCAGTTCTTCATAATTTTCAATATCTGTGGAGAATATTGACTATGTTTCAGTATCATATGAAAGATATATCTAGAGCTTAGGCTCATTCCTAACTACAGTGATCTTTTGTTGTTGTTTGCGGTATTATTTGATTATTGTGTGACACGCCGGCAGGGAGGTTCATAGATGGAGTTGAGATGGGGACTTAGAAGATGGAACTGATGTGTCTAAGGTCTGAAGTGTTTGACCATGAAGCAGGTATCGATGAAGAATAAAGTTGGGCTATGAGAGGAAAGTGGACTTAGAAGATGGAAGACGATGGTGTCGGCAGCAACTTAAGAACTGAAGTGTTCTAAAGGTCTTAAGTGTATGACCTTGAAGCAGATATTGATGAATAAATTTGGGCAATGAGAGGAGAATCACCGCTAGGGTTGAAGGCCCATATTACTTTGGGTTATTTTAGTACGGTTCGGCTTTTATTAGAGTCAGTAGTATTTTACTTGTAATATTAGCCCGTGGGCTTTAAGGGCATCTTAGTATTTTTTCCTGTTATAGTATAAATAATCAGCGTCTAGACGGAAGGCTGCATTTGAAATCCTTTTATGTACTGTTCTATTACAATTTGGAGGTGCTCCCCTCGAATAGAGCTGTTTGGTTGAATTAATATACAATTTCCATATAGTTTACTTCATCTACTACTAGATATCCGTTACATATTATTGTGTTTCTTTTCTGATGTATATTCAAAGAGCCAGCTCTCTTGTGTTCAACTCTTAAATCTTGTTTGATTACACAATGAGATAAGATAAAATTAAAATTAAATAAAATATTATTAAAATATTATTTTTATTTTAAAATTTTAAAAAATTGAATTGCTTAACTTTATAATATTTTTGTTTAACTTTTTTTCTCTCATTTTCTATAGCCCAATCAAGCATTTTAACTCAAGTTATTTTAATACTATACACAGACTATTTCACTATTATTCACAAAATTTTGAGATAATTCAAGTAAACTTTCTACTAGAAATGGTTTTCAAGAAATAAATGAACGTTGGATTCTACTTCGATATGTGATTGAATTGAGAGGTTAAGTATATTAACAAGGAATATTTTATATATATATATATGTATTTTTTTTAAAAGAGCTGGTAGCCACACACATAGCAGCCACATCCCCAGTTTATTAATATGCCCTCACTTATAGCGGAAGAATACCGTGGTTATAAGCAAAACATCTAAGAGATTAAAAATAAGCAAATAAAACCCTCCCAAATACAAACCAAAACCGTTAAAGTAAGAAAACAAACTAAACTAGCCTATAAAAAGAGCAAGACTAAACAAGCCTTTTTATTTTTTTATTTAAATGCCTCACTTATGGATAAACAATCAACCCATCCCATGCAAGAACTTCCCACTCTAACTATAACGAATAGACACCAAACCCATTTTATCCAACCTATACAAACCTCTGACCTTCCAAGTTAATTGTCCCACCTCTTTGTACAGCTTATTCTCCCCCATAGCACCTTTACGTGCTAAAAAATCCGCCACCTTATTTCCCTCTCTAAAACAATGATGTATAGTGTAATCAAAATCAACTAATAAAAGCATCAACTTATACCAAAAATCCCAAAGGTACCACACTATACAAACTTTAGATAAAATCTAAGACACCACCACCATCGAATCACATTCAATATCAATGTTCGAGTAACCCATCCGCATGCACCACGTTACACCATCTAACACCGCCCTTAATTCGGCTTCAGTATTAGAACAATGCCCAAAAGATTTAGAGAAAGCAAACACCAACCTCCCAACATTATCATGAAGCACCCCAACTCCTCCACGGGGGTCTGGGTTCCTCAAGCTGCTCCCATCTAAATTTAGCTTGAATCGACCTAGACTTGGCGAGGACCATCCCACCACCTGAAGTGTTCGGCGTTTCGGCACCAGTAACGAGACCTCTAGATGGGACAAAATGATATTCTCAGCCAACGAGCCCCTGCCAACGTTGTGCACATTACCAGCTAGCACTCTAATCCAATACTTGATGGAACTTCGTTCCCTATAGTCACTTTTAATTTTAGGATGTGTAGAGTTGCTCCCTAGAGGAGCAACTTAGGAAGCAACTGTACATAGCCTAAATCATTTTTTTTTTTTTTTACTTTTTTATTTATTCCAAACTTATATTTTAATAGAATATAAAGAAAGAATACAAAGGGAAGTGAAAGAAAAAATAATAAAGAAAGAATAAAGAAAGATTATTTTAATAGAAAGGAGAAATGATAGGAAATGAGATGTAGAAGGTTTTTGAAAGATAACTAAAATTTAAGAGAAAATTAAAAGAATTGTGATTTCTACCCAAATTTTAGGGAATATTACAAGGAACCGAATGAGAATGCTCGTAGATGATATTTGGGGACCACATGGGGACTATTCCAAGATTTTCCAATAAAAGTTGTGAACATTGAAGGGCCTACACCCCTTCAAACTCAAAGCGACATGCCACCAAACCCAACCAAAACTCCTTATATCCCAAAAGGAAAAAAAAAAAAAAACCAATAAAAAAAACAAAAAAAAAAAAAGTCCTTTTGTCCTCTTACCTCCGACTGTTGAGGACAAGATCGAATGCAAACAATACCCCATCTTATGAACATAAATATTTTCAGCCACTAATTGGCTTGGCTTTGAGTTCTCAGATTCTAACATGCAAAAAAATATATATATATATTGATTAATATATAAAAAAAAAATTTATAAATTAATATGATATAATAAAATATATTAAATTATAAACTATTTTTATTATAAAATAAATTTAATATATCATACAAATTATATTAATTTATAAATTTAATTTTCTAGTAACTTCTTAGGAATGAATGAATGATAGCGAGACGAGATCCACCACCATGGATAAAAGGGAAGTTGATGAAGAAGCCTGTGGCTAATGCATAAGCTTGTGGCCACCACCGCGACAGCGAAGGGTCGGCAAAAATGTATCATTATTCTTTTTTAAAGCTCTTGCGCATTATTATTGTGCAGTCCTCATCATGATCGTCAAATCCGCTTCACCTTCTGGCCCCTCTCAGCCATTATCATTTGCTAGCGCCATTCTATAACCTATTTGAACTGTCACTTTCATTTCATCTTTCTCAACTCTACGCTATCTTACTATCTCTCTATTAGGAATTACATTAATACAGTAACTAAATATAACATAGAAATTAGATTGTTAATTGAGAGAAATATTTTATGGATTAAAAATTTGAAGGGTTTGGATATTTATTTTTTATTTTTCCATCGCCTATGCAACATTATAATATAGAGTTATTTGAGAAGTGCTACACTTATAAAAAGATTCATGAAAATAGACCCACAAACTGATATAGTTTTATATGTTATATTAGATCTATTTTAATTTGTAAATTTACTTTTATAAAGTCTCTTTGTGACTAAATCATTTCTCTATTTATTTATTAACAAATATGCTTAAATGCTTTGATGTAAATATTTGGTCGCAACTATTTGGTTGGTTGATTCAACTTATAATATTTTATTTTATAGTATTCTTTACATGAAAATATTTGATCACAACTATTTGGTTTGGTAGCTAAGATGAGATACAAAATTTTCATTTCATATCATCTCATCATTACAATTTTTTCAAATTCTCACATAAAATATAATAAACAATTCAATTTTTTCAAATCTCAAAACAATAATAATATTAAAAAATAATATTTTATTCAACTTTCAACTTTTATCTAAAACCATAAATTCTCATCTCACCTTCCAAAAACTTGAATTAGATCTTTGCTACCAATTAATAGCAAACCGAAAATGAATAAACAAATAAATAAAAAGAAGAAATGAAGCTGCCAAGAAGCTTTTTCGGTCTCATTCCTTTACCAAAACGTTATTAAAATTGATATATACCATCCATCAAACTTTAAATTTTGAATTAGCAGGAATAATTTTAATTTTAATTTTAATTTTAAATTTTGCCATTACATGCCATACACGTTGATGTAGTCCATTTCATAAGTGATTATTCATTTAATTAAAAACATATATGGTTAGAAAAGGGAAAAAAAAAAGTAAAAAAGAAGAACAATATTTGTCTTAGATTTCAAAATGTCCTAATTCACAGCATTAGATAGTAAAAAAGTAATAACGAATAATGATTGAGTTAGATGTTTAACTCATATTGATCAGAAATGTTTTTTCAAGATAAAGTACATGTTGTAGGATTATTGATTATTGCTATTGATCATGCATGTATACTTGTTGTACACAACCTTTCTTCAAGTTATTTTATAAAGAAAAAAAATATTTTTCCATATATCTTAAGATTGCTGATCACCCTATTGAATATTGTTTACCATTTGCTCGTAAACACACTTGGTCTTGGCCATTTTCACTTGAGAATAGTTGATGGAGGTAAAATTACGGCAGTATGCCAAATGCTTATGAGAAATTAAAGTTGAAGAAAATGAGGGTTTGATATTGACAATAATTGATCAGACAAGAAGGAATAATGATACATAAAGTTGAAATACAAGACCATAAATAAGGGGAAGACTTGAAGATGGGGAAAAGTTGGCAGCAGAGAGGGATGGGTCATGGACTTCCTAAAAATACATCAACAATGGTGAAAGAAAGCTAATCAATCTAGACGGTTGATATTACTTGTAAATTCTATTATCGAAGATGTATTGTCGGATGTAGGATATTGTACATAACATTCCAGCGCAGGGACATGGACAATTCATGAATAAAGACTCTTGAACTTCCTCTATTTTCCGAAGACCCAAACCCCCTTCTTGGATCGGAAAACAAATTCTATGCCAAGCAACCCACTTACGCTTTTGTTTTCCATTAGAGGAACCCCAAAAAAAATTACTCATGATGCGGTTTACAGCCACCATAACAGCCTTGGGAGCGTGCAATACAGAGAGTAGGTGGATAGGGATACTAGCAACAACATGTCTCAATAATAGCAATCGAGCACCAGAAGATAAAAACCGGTTCTGCCAACCTTCCAACTTCCGACGAATGCAATTCAATAAAACAGAATGATTGGCCTCCTTGGATAAAACTTTGGAAGTTGGCGGAAGAATTTTCCACGCCAAAGATCAATTTATATATCAATCCAGATTACCTCAACATCCAAACGCAGCCTAAAAAGATATGACATTGAAATTAATAATTCTAAAAGTCTAAGATTGGCTGATTGAGCTGAAATATTGCACATTTTAACTATTTAAAACCAATGTATTTTAAATTCATCATGACATTATTATTGGTTTTAAATAGAAAAATGGTTAAAATGAATAAATCAAAGTTGTGATTTTAATTGATTAAAAGTATGAATTTCTGTTTGAATTCTACCAACTATTGATTACTGTGCATTCTGATCTGTTCCTCTAGAATTGAGAAACAAAATAAACTGAATTAGGTCGATATTGGAATGGCTTCACATGTCTTCATTTTCGTTATCACAGTTCATTAGACACATATTTTTGCTCTTTGTGCATGAGTTATGAGTTCACATACTTCAAATATATGTATATTTTGTTTATCTTGCATGTTTGGTTATGTCTTTCTCTTCTATTGATTCTCTACTTTTCATTTCCATTTGTTCATGCAATGCCTATTCCAGGCCTTTGTTCTACAACAAAAAGGTGATTTAAT
This sequence comes from Carya illinoinensis, assembly GCF_018687715.1. Classification (NCBI taxonomy): domain Eukaryota; kingdom Viridiplantae; phylum Streptophyta; class Magnoliopsida; order Fagales; family Juglandaceae; genus Carya; species Carya illinoinensis. The sequence goes on from NC_056765.1 coordinate 20,034,344, forward strand.
GAAGATATCATGGATCCAAGCATATATGGTGATGAATATAGGCTTAGAGCTTCAAGAGACCAGTTTAATCAAATCCAACAAGGAGTAGCTCAAGTGAATCCGAAACTATATGAAGAAAAAGGCTGCTGCTCTCCACCAAATTTAACATTGAAAAAGTCATAAAAGACTGCTTCCTTTCCATTGAATTAAACAAGAACCGAAATGAAGGAAGAAAGAAAGAAAACATGTGACAAATTGAAGAGATGCCGTGCTTGAATCTTGAAGAGAAGTCGGCTAGAGTGAATTGTAGTTGGGGGAATGAATTGAATTAGTTTGGACCGGTCAAAGCAGTAGGTGAATGAAGGAACATGTGCTGAAATTGAAATAACAAATTGAAGAAACAAAATGAAGAAACCGTGCAAGAGTTAGGCAAGAGTTTGGCAAGAGTTTGGCAAGAGTTAGGCAAGAGTTAGGCAAGAGTTTGGCAAGAGTTAGGCAAGAGTTTGGCAAGAGTTAGGCAAGAGTTAGGCAAGATGTTTGGCTATAAAATGAGGTGCACACCGAAGCTTTAGAAAAAAAAAGGGAGGACAACTTAATCTTAGAAAAACACTTGTCAACACACACAATTTTCTGCTATGTACTTGAAAGAATTAGCTCCTTTTTGTTTTAAGAAATTTTGTTTCTCCTTTTAGTTTCAAAACTTTGTTGTTTTAGCATTTTTTTAGTGTATTAATATTTGTTCTAGAATTGTATTTCATTAAGTGTAATACCTTAATTTCCATTAAGTTACTAGTTTGTTTCATTACTAGTTTGTTTCATACAATAAAAGAAATTGTTTTAGAAGTTTTTAATCAAGTGTGCTATTTTGTTTCATAAAGAATTGCTTTAAAAGTTCTCATTAATTGTGTAACCTTAATTTATTGCAAGAAAGGTTTGGTTTTAAGTTTTTGTTTTTGTTTTTAATTTTTCTGAAACATCATATATGAGAAATTGTTCCTTTTCGTTTCGAATTTCAATTGAATCGTGAAAGGACGTTTTCGTTTAGACTTTTCGTTCCCTATTTTATTTAACTTCAGTTTAAAGTTTATAGAATACTTTTGAGTTTCTGTTTACTTATTTCGTGTTATTTATTTTTCTTACTTCTTTAAGTTTTCATTTAATAGTGATTACAACTGTTATGTGTTATTTTGAGAATCCGTAATTTAATTACAAAGATGAATTCTAGAATCTTGGTTTTGGGCAATTTCAATTTTCAATTCATGTTTTGTCAATTACTTTCTAATTTAGTTTAATGCTTAATTTAGTTTTATTAATTTCTGAGTTTAATTTATTAGTCCTTTATATTCCAATACGAAAATCAAAATCAAAAGACATGAATCTAGTCCATGACTAGTACCTTTTTCCATCCATTGCACATACCATCATTTTATTTTCTCTTTGTGAAGTTTTTCACAATTTTTTCAACGAGTTTAAATTTAAGCAACTTTCCCTGAGGAGACGATTTAGGAATTTATTCCTAATTATTACACGACATCCTCCTGCACTTGGGATAGCATTAGTGCTACTCATTTTTGAGTCAGTCATTGGCTAATATATACTTTTTAGTTTTTAGTAATTAATCATTTAAAAACCTTAAGCTTGTAACATGTCTACCTTTCTCCCAGCTTCTCATTCTTAAATAAATTCTCAGATCCACTTGATTTAACTGTCTATTAAGATGAGCTCTTAATATCATAACTATACTCAATTAATACCCATCAATAATAATACCATTCAAAAAAAAAAAATCTAAAGCAAATAGAAGTGTAAAAAATTTTCTTTTACTATATACAGTTACTTTTTAATACTTCTTGCACACTCTCTATACAAAAACTTTATGTATAGTTTGTTTATATTAAAAGAAAAGGAAAAGTGATACAGCCAATCACATAATGAGAGTGCGCAATGAGTACCTAAAAGTGAACAGGACCAAACCTGACTGAACGTTGATTCGGTTTGGTTTATAAGCAGATCGGTAGGATACTGGTTTGTATGAATCTAATAATCGAAATCAATCCTAATCGATGTTGTACCCATTTTCATACTCCCTAAATTGGTCCTAAAGCGGCCACATACTTCTCATACTTCTTCCGCAACTAAATTCCTTTTTACTCATGTTGTTTGGCCTTTTTTATCTTCTCTAGCTCAATCATTCGTTATTACTTTTTAAATATTTAATACTCTAAATTTGGACATTTTGAAATCTAAGAGAAATATTGTTCTTCCTTTTCAATTTTTTTTTTTAATCCTTTCTAATCATATATTTTTTAATTAAGAAATGGACTACATCAACATGTATGGCATGTAATGGCAAGAATTAAAATTAAAATTAAAATTAAAATTAAAATTATTCCTAATTCAAAATTTGAAGTTTGAGGGATAATATATATCAATTTTAATAACTTATTGTTAAAGGAATGAGTCCGGAGAAGCTTCTTAGCTTTCTTCTTTTTATTTATTTATTTATTCATTCATTTTTTTTTTATTTTTTTTGTATCATTTGTTTATTCATTTTCGATTTGCTATTTGTTAGCCAACATCTAATTCAAGTTTTAAAGTCTAATACAAATATAGAAAGTAAGAACTAAGAGGACAAGACTTCCGTTTTTTTTTTGGAATATAATAAGGACTTTTGGTTGGGTTTGGTGGCATGTCGCTTTGAGTTTGAAGGGGTGTAGGCCGTTCAATGTTGACAACTATTTTTGACAAATTTCGAAAGATATTTGCTATTCATTATTTTCACAAGTCATATACCACATTTTATTTATTTATTTTTTATTTTTGTAAAAGTTTTTTGGTTTTATTCTTTTAAATTAATTGAGTTCTTTTACTTATCATTTATACATCACATATTTGATAAAAGGATAAAATAAAAAATAAAAAATTATGTATGATGTGTAATGTATGAAAAGGATGAGTAAATTTTTCTACAGAGTAAGGCTATGGTATTTCTTTCAGAAATGATACAATACCGCTTGCATTGTACCGCTCAAGTGTACCACTCATAATTTAAATTTTTTTATTTAATAATTAAAGAAATAATTTTTAATGTATTAATATATATTTTTTATTTTTTAAAAATATTTAAATATATTAAAAAAAATATAAATGTGCTGGGCGTGACCGCTGGGCGGCAGCCTAGCGCATTTCATTTTCTTTTAGAAAGGGAATGAAACTAGTGATGTGATTTTTTTATTTTCTTTGAGCAACTTGTGATGTGATTTAACACTTTGTAAGCACTTAGTCTTTGTGTTCATCACACTCACTCACTCACTCTCTTTCTCTCTCTCCCTCCCTCTCGCATTCTCACTCTCTGTCCCTGATGCTATCTATCTCTGTCTAAAATTTTCAGGCTACCGGCCACCCCTACCACCTCTCATTGTTGTAATTCTCCTTCTTGATTTGTCACCTCTCACTCTCCCTCCTTTCCCCCTTATCTTCATTACTCTCTAACTCTCATTCTATCTTCATTGCAGTCTCTCCCAGGCTAACGGCCACCCACTTTGCCTTCCCTCTTGGTTTTCCCTCCCTTACACTCTCTGTCACCCTTCCATTTTCTCCTCTCTCTCTCTTCTCAAGCTCGGGAGGTCAGTGATCATCCATAGATTTTCCCCTTTGTGTGTAAGTGACTCTCGAACTAACGTTGAAAATAATTGTTGGTGAAAATTGTGAATTGTGATATGTGAAATTATGTCTTGGGACCGGGTGTTGGGGTGATCTATGTAGTTTTGATGTGGCCGAGTTCCATGTGAAGTGTTGGGATGCGTTGTGGTCGAGTGTCTCATGGAGTGTTGGAAGAATTCTGTTCATTTGTTCATTTTGCTTCATAAGTGTTGTAGTGTTTCATATATTAATTGTAGATCGAGCGTGGATGATGATGGATCTCCTTATATAAATTGCGTTGCATGAGGAGGAACTTTTTGGCAATTTCCGCATGTGTTGCATGATATATATGGAGAGTAGATAAAAGTAAATATGAGAATAAAAAGTTGTCATCTCATGAATTGGGCATAATTATTATTGGAGTTGAAAGAAATCAAACAACTCATGATTTTTTTTATTTGGTTAGGTTGTAGCTAAACTAGTTAGATATTTCTGTTCATGTGTGAAGTTGGAAATTGACTATAAATTTGACTATAGTGATCTCATTGGGCCAAAGACAAAGAATTCGGTAAAAAGGAATGATGAGCAACTTCCTCAATTGCTTTTAAGCGAATTGAAGTCCATACATAATAATAAGGCATGCATCTACTTTTGCCAGCTTTTCCCCCATCTTTAGTCTTCTCCTGGGCCTTATTTTACGTCTTGTATTTCAACTTTTATGTATTATATTCATTCTTGTCTTATCAAGTATTGTTAATATCAAACCAACTTTTTCTTCAACTTTAATTTTCAATAAGGTTATGGTGGATTGCACTAAGTTTACCTCAATCAACCATTCTCAAATGAAAATGGCCACCAGATTAAGTGTGTTTTTGAGCAAATGGTAGTGTGTAGAGCAATCTTAAAAAATATTAAAAAACATATTTTTTCTTTATAAGGACTTTTGATATAAGAGGACAAAAGGATTTTTATTTTTATTTTTATTATTATTATTTTGGATATAAGGACTTTTGATTGTGTTTGATGGCACGTGGTTTTGAGTTTGAAGGTGTGTAGGTCGTTCAACGTTCACAACTCTTATTGGGAAAATCTCAAGAAAGATTTGTTACTTATTATTAACATATTTCCGTATACTATATATTTCTTTAATTTTATTCTTTTTAAATTAATTAAATTTTTTTACTCATCATTTGTACGTCAATAAAATAAAATAAAAAATAAAAATAAAAAAATATCATGATCCCTTTTATCCGAGTATTTTGGTAGTATTTTTAAATCTGAGGGTAGAAAAGGCTTTCAATTGAAGGTAACACTGTCACCATACAGAGCATAACTATGTTTGAATGTGAATCTTATATCCATTCAACTTTATATTACTTTTTTTTTTGAGCTTTTTATAAAATGCTAAACTCATTCCAATCTATTTCATAAATTCAAATATATATATCAACTTATTTCAGAACATCTATACTCGGTTGAGCATAATATCTCATTTCTTAAATTTTAGTAAAAATTTCAATTAAATTTTTTTACTCATTATTTAATAAAAAAAATTATATATAATATATAATTTATAGAGATATTGAGCAGAAATTTTTCGAACAAATAAAGTTAAGGTATTTTCTTACTTTTACAAGGGGAATGCAACTTGTGATGTGATTTAACATGAAAGAAAAAGCTGCAAGTCTGGGTTGCTATTAGGCTTTACGCACGTGAAGGCATTTTGGTAATACTTTTAAAATCTAAGGGTTAAAGTTAAGAAAAACTTTGATTCCCTAATAGTAGTTTAATCATGAACTTCTACTTAAAAGGATCTTAAAGGTGTAGCGGGCAACATGGGGGACCCTCTTCACATGGATTCAGGTCGCAAAGTTAATAAACCTTATCAATGGCATGGAGCCATGGACATTTTTGCTTTAGATAATTCAGCCTTTTGTTCAGTATCATGATCCCTTGCATCTGAATATTTTGGTAGTACTTTTAAATCTGAGGGTAGAAAAGGATTTCAATTGAAGATAACACATCACAGAGTAGAACTATGTTTGGATGTGAACTCATACTGAGTAAAAAGGCTTTTAAATCTGTGCTGATAAGGTTCATTTTTAGCCTCGTCCTCTATTTGGTGAAAATGGAAGGTGATGTTGTGTAGGTTCTCGCTAGCATCTCCTACAACTTGACTTCTCTTCATAGGAAGGAAGAGGTACGTCTCACAATCATGTTTTCCTTCCTCTGTGACGTTTTCTTGAACATCCTTCGACGGTTCTACCACAATTTGGTGCTGATATTTATTGTGTTATGTTTATTTGATTTACAATTATGCAGGAGGAACACAACGTCGCAACGTCGCATACTTAAACAAACAGCCCATTCACGTGATCTTCTTGGCACGTTGGTTTCTCAATCCTTTTATTTTGTTTTCCTTTTGCTCTGCTTAAAGTCATTTGTTCTAGACTTGTAGACCTAGTTCTACATCTTATCTGTATTTGTATTCACAAAAAAAAAAAAAAAAAGGCCTGTGAGAATCCGAAAGAAGAAAGGAAAAATGGATATTGTTACAGCAATTATAGGAAAAATTGGAGAGATTTCGGTTGTTCTAATTGGAAAACATATTGGTTATCTCATTTACTACGAAAGGAACACGGAAGCTCTCAAAGATCATTTAGACACACTAGATGGCACGAGAGTTAGAGTAAACCAAACCATCACTGCTCACAAATTGAGGCAAGAAGTACCCTCTCCAGAGGTGATAAGCTGGCTTACAAAGGTGGAACAGATTACTAAAGATTTGGAAAATGACAATACTAAAAGGAAATGCTTGAATGGGTGGTGTCCAAATCTGAAGGCACGATATTCCTCGAGTAGGAATGCTAAAAAGAAAACCCAAGCCATTGGTGAGCTTATAGAAGAAGGTAGAAACTATGTTGAGCCTTACCATATTGCTGCTCCACCACAAACAGGATCATCATTATCCTCTGAAGGTTTCAAGCATTTTGAATCGAGAACATCAATTATAAATGATGTTTTGATTGCTCTAAGGGATGACAAGACCAACATCATTGCAATATGTGGTATGGGTGGGATCGGAAAGACAGCAATGGTCAAAAAGATAGCAACAAGAGTGAAAGCTGAAAATTTATTTGATGAAGTATTGATTGCAGTGGTGTCTCAAAGCCCAGATTTGAGAAGTATTCCATTGGAAATTGCAGAAAATCGAGGTTTGAAACTCTATCAAGATACTTTGGCTGGAAGAGCAAGTGCACTATATTCAAGCCTACGGGAGCTCAAGAATGTCCTTGTAATTTTAGATGATATTTGGGAACCACTTAATCTAAAGGAAGTTGGAATTCCTTATGGAGATCAACATAAGAGCTGCAAAATCTTGATTACATCACGTAGTGAAGAAACCTGCAATATGATGAAAGCTCAAAAGATTTTTTCAATCAAACCGTTATCTGAAGGGGAAACATGGAACCTATTTGGAGAAATGGCAGGTAATTGTATTGAGACTCCCAATCTGCACCCAATAGCAAAAAATGTCGCAAAGGAATGTGGAGGTTTACCAGTTGCGATTGTCACCATCGGTAGAGCCCTTGAAAACAAAAGCGAGGAGGAGTGGATTGCAGCACTTGAGCAGCTTCGAAAGTGTATCCCCCAAAATATTCCTCACGTGCATAAAAATGTCTATTCATGTATTCGGTTGAGTTACGATTTTTTAGAAAGCGACGAAGCTAGGTCATGCTTTTTACTATGTTGTTTATTCCCAGAAGATCATAATATTCCCATCGAGGATTTGGTCAGATATGGAGTAGGGCGAAAGTTGTTTGATCAAATTGATGCCATAGCACAAGCAAGACTACGAGTCCATGCAATGGTTGGGAATCTTAGAAGGTCAAACCTGTTGTTGGACAGCAAGGATAAAGAACATGTCAAAATGCACGATGTTGTACGAGATGTTGCCATATATATTGCATGCAATGAATATGGTTTTATGGTAAGATGCGATAGTGAAATGGAGGAATGGCCACAAAATGATAGATATGAACTTTATGCTGCGATTTCACTTTTTTCTGAGAAATTGAAAAGGCATCCAGATGGGTTGGAGTGGCCCAAACTGGAGCTTTTGCAAATCTCATCATCATTCAGTGGATATGGAAAACGTATTCCACAGAGTTTCCCAGCCAACCTATTTAGAGGGATGAAGGAACTTAAGATTTTGTCCTTCTATTGTATGTCCTTCCTGTCACTACCATCATCGATCCGAGTCCTTCAGAACCTTCGAATGTTGAGACTGGAGTATTGTGATTTCGAAGATGTGTCGGCAATTGAAGCACTTTTGAAACTAGAAATGCTTAGCTTTCGTGGTTCTCAGATAAAGGAGTTGCCAAGGGAAATACAAAATTTGACCTTGTTAAAGTTGTTAGATTTGTCAAAATGTGGGCAACTTGAGCGAATTCCACCAGGTGTTCTATCGAGTTTATCTCGACTGGAAGAGTTGTACATGGAACAATGCTCGTTTAAGTGTTGGGAATCTCCAGAAGGAAATGGAAAGGGAATCAACGCAAGCGCTGCTGAATTATGTTCTTTACAGCATTTGATGGCTTTGGACATTTGTATACCTATCAAGCTCTTGCCGAAAGACTTGTACTTGGAAAAGTCATTGATGAAATTTAGAATAAGTGTCACCGATGAATTTCAATTCAAAATGCATTGGAAGCCATCGTATCTATTTGAAAATACTCTGGGTCTCGATTGTAATGCAAGTGATATTGCAGAGAGTCAAACGATTCGTTTAATGTTGCAGAAAGCTAAAGCTTTGTACTCGATAAATACACATCATCTAGTGACGATATGCCATAGCCAAGTAGCAGTGGGATCCTTTGGCAGCTTAAGATATCTTAATCTAAGTCAATGCCACTCATTGAAAAATGCCTTTCCATTGTCCATAGCGAGAGGTTTGCTTCAACTCCAAGATTTGATTATAAATGACTGTTCTGTTATGGAAGAGATTTTCTCTGAGGAAGAAAACGATGACGAAGCAGTACTGAAAACGATACAGTTTCCACAGTTGTACCATGTGGAGCTGAAGTATCTACCAGGACTAATCGCTTTTTGTAAAGGCATCGAATCTAGCCATGTTATAATGGCGCAACAACCATCCTTGAATCAAGAGGTATATACTTTAATCGCCTTATTATGGATCACATACCTTAATACTTTATTTCGAAAAAGAAAACTTGGTGTTTAAGATAATAATTGTTGTGCTCATGTCAACAGGTTGAAGGGCAAGACATCTCTCATAAATTACTTTCTTCCATAAGCATTTTCTGGGCACCCAATCTACAACAACTTCATATCAGTGATTGCTGGTCACTAGAAGTCGTATTTGATCTTGAGGGACTAGAGGTTGAGGAGAACTGTCGGGGATTCATAGCACTTTCTCAATTGAGAGATTTAAGTTTAAAATATTCACATAAGTTGAGACATGTGTGGAAGAATATCCCACGAGGATTTCAAGGCTTTCAAAACCTAAGCTCTATTTATTTAGAAGGTCGTTCCTGTCTACAATATTTATTCACTCCTTCTATTGCAAAACTACTCGTGGGACTTGAAAGTGTATCAATAATTGATTGCGACGAGATAGAAAACATTCTTGAAGTTGGAGAAGAAGAAGATGCGGCAGAGATCATCGTGTTCCCCAAACTTAGCTCCTTCAAATTGTGGAATCTGGAGAAGCTCAAGAGTTTTTGCCCCCCATCCTATTACCTTGAATGGCCATCCATACATAAAATCAGTCTGTACAAATGTCCCAACTTGATAACATTTGGTTCAGAAATTCAAAGCACAACAAAGCCTAAGAATATAAATGTGGGATTAGATTCGAGACTCCAAGACACTGGTACGACTGCCTCTGTAAAGGATGCCCCTGATTATCTAGATAGATGCCTTGCCTGTGTCCCGCGTCGCAAGAAACTCCAAGAAAGCTCTTCCTTGGGATGTATTGAAACCGAATTTCAAGGGCAAATTCTGCACCCTCAAGTTAACAAAGAGGTACGTGGTTGGATTTTTCTCACATTTAGCAATTTTCATTCCTATTTTTTTTAAAAGAAAATAACATATAGAGCAAATAATATATGATATTTGGTTATTAGCTTTAACTTGCTTGGGTGGAATACATATTTTCTTCTTTATAATGCTAAAGGAATGACTCGATGGAGTATACATGTGATTGCTTAAAAATCAATCTCTTTTTTTTTTTTTAATTTATTTTAAGATAGGTTTGGGATTTGGCCAATGGAAGTTTTGAATCTCCAATTTTCCAAAGGACTTTCTGTGATCAAACTTTACTGTCCATGATTCCAATTCTTACTTATTTTCTTCTTGTTAGACTCGTAAAAAATTAAGAACTTCCTTCTGTCACCCGTCTTATTTTTTTTCTTGATTACGTCTTATCTCATAAATTTTGATACTCTGGTCTGTTATTTTGACTAAGCAGGATGAGCCAAATGTGAATGACAGAGACATTCAAACAGAGCTACGGTCTCTTTTTCCATCAAGTTTGATTAAGAGTTTGCAAAATCTAGAACAACTTAAAGCAGAGGATTGTAATTCATTGGAAGCGATATTTGAGCTCGAAGGAGGACTAAATCTTGAGAAAAGCTCTGCCTTCGCTGCATGCAATAATTTGAAAGAACTGCAGTTACAGTCTTTACGAAAGCTGAAGCATATATGGAGGGTGGTTGGTCCACAAGAAATTAGAGGCTTCCACAAGTTGAGGCTGCTACAAGTACGTGAATGTCATAGTTTGAAATACTTGTTCTCACCATCCATTGCGAAACTTCTTGTGAAATTGGAAAAAATAGAAGTGGAGGATTGCAACGAAATGGAAGCAATTCTAGCAAAAGCAAGAGATCAAAATGAGAAAAGCGAGGTGACATTTCCCAAAGTGCATACCCTCTCACTTCTCAGTTTACCAAAACTCGAGTGCTTTTGTGTTGAAGCTAATGCTTTTAAGTGGCCATCCCTAACAAAAGTAGAAGTAGTTGGATGTGATAAATTGAAGATGTTTGTTCCAACAGAAGTGGAAACGCCACCTGAACAAGAATTTCATGGGCAAATACTGCACCCTCAAGTCAACAAAGAGGTATGTGGTTGGATTTTTCTCACATTTAGCAATTTTCTTTCCTATTTTTTAAAGAAAATAACATATAGAGCAAAATTATGTATGTATGCTTTTTCATTAGTAGTATATGATATTTGGTTATTAGCTTTAACTTGCTTGGGTGGAATACATATTTTCTTCTTTATAATGCTAAAGGAATGACTCGATGGAGTATACATGTGATTGCTTAAAAATCAATCTTTTTTTTTTTTTTAAATTTATTTTAAGATAGGTTTGGGATTTGGCCAATGGAACTTTTGAATCTCCGATTTCTCAAAGGATTTTCTGTGATCAAACTTTACTGTCCATGATTCCAATTCTTACTTATTTTCTTCTTGTTAGACTCGTAAAAAATTAAGAACTTCCTTCTGTCACCCGTCTTTTTTTTTTTTTTTCTTGATTACGTATTATCTCATAAATTTTGATATTGTGGTCTGTTATTTTGACTAAGCAGGATGAGCCAAATGTGAATGACAGAGACATTCAAACAGAGCTACGGTCTCTTTTTCCATCAAGTTTGATTAAGAGTTTGCAAAATTTAGAACAACTTAAAGCAGAGGATTGTAATTCATTGGAAGCGATATTTGAGCTCGAAGGAGGACTAAATCTTGAGAAAAGCTCTGCCTTCGCTGCATGCAATAATTTGAAAGAACTGCAGTTACAGTCTTTACGAAAGCTGAAGCATATATGGAAGGTGGTTGGTCCACAAGAAATTAGAGGCTTCCACAAGTTGAGGCTGCTACAAGTACGTGAATGTCATAGTTTGAAATACTTGTTCTCACCATCCATTGCGAAACTTCTTGTGAAATTGGAAAAAATAGAAGTGGAGGATTGCAACGAAATGGAAGCAATTCTAGCAAAAGCAAGAGATCAAAATGAGAAAAGCGAGGTGACATTTCCCAAAGTGCATACCCTCTCACTTCTCAGTTTACCAAAACTCGAGTGCTTTTGTGTTGAAGCTAATGCTTTTAAGTGGCCATCCCTAACAAAAGTAGAAGTAGTTGGATGTGATAAATTGAAGATGTTTGTTCCAACAGAAGTGGAAACGCCACCTGAACAAGAATTTCATGGGCAAATACTGCACCCTCAAGTCAACAAAGAGGTATGTGGTTGGATTTTTCTCACATTTAGCAATTTTCTTTCCTATTTTTTAAAGAAAATAACATATAGAGCAAAATTATGTATGTATGCTTTTTCATTAGTAGTATATGATATTTGGTTATTAGCTTTAACTTGCTTGGGTGGAATACATATTTTCTTCTTTATAATGCTAAAGGAATGACTCGATGGAGTATACATGTGATTGCTTAAAAATCAATCTTTTTTTTTTTTTTAAATTTATTTTAAGATAGGTTTGGGATTTGGCCAATGGAACTTTTGAATCTCCGATTTCTCAAAGGATTTTCTGTGATCAAACTTTACTGTCCATGATTCCAATTCTTACTTATTTTCTTCTTGTTAGACTCGTAAAAAATTAAGAACTTCCTTCTGTCATCCGTCTTATTTTTTTTCTTGATTATGTATTATCTCATAAATTTTGATACTGTGGTCTGTTATTTTGACTAAGCAGGATGAGCCAAATGTGAATGACAGAGACATTCAAACAGAGCTACGGTCTCTTTTTCCATCAAGTTCGATTAAGAGTTTGCAAAATCTAGAACTACTTATGGCAGGGTATTGTAATTCATTGGAAGCGATATTTGAGCTCGAAGGAGGACTAAATCTTGAGAAAAGCTCTGCCTTCGCTGCATGCAATAATTTGGAAGAACTGAAGTTACGGTCTTTACGAAAGCTGAAGCATATATGGAAGGTGGATGGTCCACAAGAAATTACAGGCTTCCACGAGTTGAGGCTGCTACAAGTACGTAAATGTCATAGTTTGAAATACTTGTTCTCACCATCCATTGCGAAACTTCTTGTGAAATTGGAAAAAATAAAAGTGGAGGATTGCAACGAGATGGAAGCAATTCTAGCAAAGGCAAGAGATCAAAATGAGAAAAGCAAGGTGACATTTCCCAAAGTGCGTACCCTCTCACTTGCCCGTTTACCAAAACTCGAGTGCTTTTGTGTTGAAGCCAATGCTTTTAAGTTGCCATCCCTAACAAAAGTAACAGTAGTTGGATGTGATAAATTGAAGATGTTTGTTCCAACAGAAGTGGAAACGCCACCTGAACAGGAATTTCATGGGCAAATACTGCACCCTCAAGTCAACAAAGAGGTATTTGGCTGGATTTTTCTCACATTTAGCAATTTTCTTTCCTATTTTTTTAAAGAAAATAACATATAGAGCAAAATTATGTATGTATGCTTTTTCATTAGTAGTATATGATATTTGGTTATTAGCTTTAACTTGCTTGGGTGGAATACATATTTTCTTCTTTATAATGCTAAAGGAATGACTCGATGGAGTATACATGTGATTGCTTAAAAATCAATCTTTTTTTTTTTTAAAATTTATTTTAAGATAGGTTTGGGATTTGGCCAATGGAACTTTTGAATCTCCGATTTCTCAAAGGACATTCTGTGATCAAACTTTACTGTCCATGATTCCAATTCTTACTTATTTTCTTCTTGTTAGACTCGTAAAAAATTAAGAACTTCCTTCTGTCACCCGTCTTATTTTTTTTTTTTTTGATTATGTATTATCTCATAAATTTTGATACTGTGGTCTGTTATTTTGACTAAGCAGGATGAGCCAAATGTGAATGACAGAGACATTCAAACAGAGCTACGGTCTCTTATTCCATCAAGTTTGATTAAGAGTTTGCAAAATTTAGAACAACTTAAAGCAAAGTATTTTGATTCATTGGAAGCGATATTTGAGCTTGAAGGAGGACTAAATCTTGAGAAAAGCTCTGCCTTCATTGCATGCAATAATTTGAAAGAACTGAAGTTACGGTCTTTACGAAAGCTGAAGCATATATGGAAGGTGGATGGTCCACAAGAAATTACAGGCTTCCACGAGTTGAGGCTGCTACAAGTACGTAAATGTCATAGTTTGAAATACTTGTTCTCACCATCCATTGCGAAACTTCTTGGGAAATTGGAACAAATAAAAGTGATGGATTGCAACGAAATGGAAGCAATTCTAGCAAAAGCAAGAGATCAAAATGAGAAAAGCGAGGTGACATTTCCCAAAGTGCATACCCTCTCACTTGTCCGTTTACCAAAACTCGAGTGCTTTTGTGTTGAAGCTAATGCTTTTAAGTGGCCATCCCTAACAGAAGTACTAGTAGTTGGATGTGATAAATTAAAAATGTTTGTTCCAACAAAAGTGGAAACGCCGCCTGAGTTAGAGGGAGTAGATACTGGAGAAAAGTTTCAATGGATGGTTGGAGACCTTAATGCCACCATCCAACACATGATGAACAAATGCGAGGTATGTTACATTTTTTAACGAATATTCCATAATTTTGTCACTTTCTGCAAATAGATCTCTTCCCCCTTATAATCAATGGACTTTCTTGTTTTTAGGAATCGCATGCTCATGAAATCTCTTCTTCATCGTCCTACGCATCAAAGTCTCTTCTTGCCAATTCAGGACTGCAGGTAGTATGATCATATATTAGCTTGGACTTCTCGCTTATATCATATGAAAGACATATCTAGAGCTTAGGCTCATTCCTAACTACAGAATCTTTTGTTGTTGTTGTTTGCGGTATTATTTGATTATCGTGTGACACACCGGCAGGGAAGTTCATAGATGGAGTTGAGATGGGGACTTAGAAGATGGAAGAGGAAGGTGTCGGCCTAGAAGTGTTCTTAAGGTCTGAAGTGCTTGACCTGGAAGCAGGTATCGATGAAGAATAAAGTTGGGCTATGAGAATAAAGTGGGCTTGCACGTAGTGGGCCATGGAGAATCACGGCTGAAGTTGAAAGCCCATATTACTTTGTGTTATTTTAGTACGGTTTAGCTTTTACTAGAGTCGGTAGTATTTTACTTATAATAGCCCGTGGACAATAAGGGCATCTTAGTATTTTCTCTGTTATAGTATACATAGTCGGCGTCTGTACGGAAGGAAGCATCTGTTATGTTGAAGTATGCTACAATGACGATAACACAGGTCTTTTAGACAACCATGTGTCTCAATTGATTTAGTTTTGAGGGACATATTTCCATACACCAACTCTTCAAATTCTTAATGGGACAGTTGACAGTAAGAACCTCATTTAGAAGCATGATCAGCCCCCCAAGAGGCCGATTGGAATTAAACAGTTTAGGTTGTTTCATGATTTGCACACAGACCATCAAGAACAGATGACTCCATTTGTGGAGAACACATTTTCTACTATCAAACTTAATTTTGAAAGATAAAATTAAATTATTGTCGTCAGATTGAAGTTCAACCAATGAATACAACAAATTTAAAGAAAATCTATGACTTGGTATTTAAATTTTTCTACCCAACAAATTAAATTCATGTTCTCTGACTTGCGAATACAACAAATGGGCAACCATGCATTAATTCTAAAACCAGGTAAAACAAAGATACATCATCGAAGCAGAGGAAGAACCGAATCGACCCCTAAAATCAGCTAGAAAAAACAAGCCCCAAATCAGATTGAACATGAACCAATTCGTAAGCCCTAAATTTTGTAGAACCAAACAAGGAACACACAAGCAAACATAGACTTTAGAAAACTCCAATAGACCTCAAAAAGACATTCACAGATAACACACAGGCCACTCTATCGACATCTTAGAAGTAATAGAGAGAAGCAACAAATTAACCATACGGTTGGTTGAACGTCCTTTGTAAGGCTCATGCAAATGAGGGTACGAGTTCCACTTTGGTTCGTAGATGCAAATGTAGGTATTAACACATTCACAGCTTTGAATAGACGTTAATGCAATATGTGCTCGTATTTGTAGTCTGAGAGTGAGAGTGATGGGCATTTGGTTGATTTCTTCAAAGATGTAAGGTGGACTAAGAAGAAGAGACAATTTGTGACTCCAACAACAGAAGATCAACATGTGAGTGAGTTTGATTGAATAAGTCCAACATATTCCATGCCAATTAGTTATACATGCATCCTTTTTATTCCATGTTAAGAGCAGTAACATTTTTTTATTTTGCTAACTAGAATAGAACAAGATGGTTGCCAAGTTGTTTGAGTTGGAGCCTCAAAAGTACATTAAGGATGCTACTGCATCAATCTTTAGGGAGGTATAGGGCCACAGGCCAGGGTATGCAAGGGGGTTTGGGGAAATGGTTATTCTCGAGTCATCTCATCAAAACACATCGGAAAGATTTGCAGCATCTCAATGTCCAGATAAATATGAGAAAGATGTGGAGTATTACAAGAAAAATTTGAAGCAGTAGAATAGAACGTAGCCCTATTGTTGGAGAAGCAAGCCGAGTACGACAAGTTTATGAGTCAATACATGGAATCACAAAGGCAAACCCAGGGAGACTCTCATAGAGAGACTCAGTGTAACAGCCCGCTAGAAATTCAATTGTGGAATTTCTATTGACTTTAGGAACCTCGTGAAGATTCTATAAGCTTTCACGAATCCATTAATCATATAGATTTTAGTCTAACTACATAGTTAGTGTTTATGGTATCCTGCTTGGCGCTGATGTTTGATCTCGCAAATTTCAAAGACGAAATTTGTTTTAAGGGGGAGGATGTGATGACCCGTTTTTACGTGCATTTTCACTGAAAGAGTGTTTTTAATTTAATTAATATATTGGTTTATTTATTTTAAATTAATGTATTTTAATTGGTTTTTAATTTATTTGATGTTGTGTTTAATTTATTTAGTTGTTTTACGGTTTTTAATATTGTTTTCGGCGGATCTGTTTTTGGTTTATGGAGTGAGGACTAGACCTCATTTCTTTTCTTTTATCTTTTTCTTTTTCCCCTTTTTCCTTTTCTTTCTTCTTTTCTTCCCTTTCTTTCTTTTCTTCTTCATTTTCTTCCCCGTTTTCTCTCTCCCCGCGCAGCCCCTTCTCCTACCCCTTCCCGTCGCCGCCTATTTGTCAGCCCGGTTCTCCGCCGTCCGGCCACCGTTTAGTGCACCACCACCACCATTCTCTTCCCCTTCCACCATAGATCATCCCCACCAATTTCCAGAGCCATCGGACCAGCCGTTAGCAACCGCGAGCCGCCGGAAGTCACGGCACCTACCCTGTTTTTCTCCCCTGTCGCCGGTTTCTTTCGCAGCCCAGAACCGCCGCTTGCCGGTGGTGTGGCCTACACCACCCACCCAGTTTTCTTCCCCTCTCACCGGTGAACATCCCCACCAAGTTTCACCTCCATCCGAACCACCATTAGCCACCACGAGCTCCTCCAAGCCACACGGTTTTAGCCCCGATCTGCCGCCGTCGCTCCACCTCCGGCCACCACCTCTTCACCACTTCATCACCGACTCCTTACCGTCCTAACCCACCCATTTCCGGCCTCTAATAGTCACCGGAACAGTCCCCATGAGCTAGCTTTCCGATTTGGGTATTTTGGCCTTCAACCGCCGTTTTCGCCGCCACCCACAGCCAACCACCACTTCCACTAGCTTCATAAACATCCTTAGACCATTTCCTATCAATCCCGAGCTTTGGTTTGTCCCCGTTCAAAAGTGGGTATTTTACAACCCACGGCTACAGTGAAATTTCACTGTTACGTTGCTTTCCTTCCGCCGTTTGCAACGCCGCGAGCTTTTGAAAAATACCATATAGCGCTGTAAGTATTTTTCAAATTCTACTTTTAGATTTAAATATATTTTGCTCTTACAATAATTATTATCTGGCTGGTTGGTTGATTCCGGACTGAGTCCAAGGAGTTCGGGGGTCGGATGGATTTAGGACGGAGTTGTTTGGTTGATGTTGATATTTGTTTGAGATATTTGTGCCTTGATGTTTACATTGTATATTGCACGCATGCTCATGTTTAAAAAGGGAAAATCGGGTTTTCGTGTAGTTGCATGCATGTACATGTGTTTGTAAAATGGAAACTGGGATTGTAAGCGAGAAATGATTTATGGTATTTGTGAACGATTGGATATCTTATTTTTCCCATTTGAAGATCATTTGGTCAGTCAAATATTGTGTAAACTATAGAAAGGTCATTCTGGGAGATAAACTGGAGAATATGTTATAGTTTGGAGTTTTGACCAAGTTAATAGATAGATATTGGTCCGAAATTTTTATAGAGTATTGTTAACATGTATATATGACTATTAGTTGAGGATTTTTGCATGATTAAAGGTTTTGATGAAAGATTTTCTTAGATTTAGAAACTTAGAAACTGGAAGAGGAAAAACAGTTTCTGTTTTGAGAAAGTTTAACTCTTTGGTGGTCTAAACCTATTCCAATGACTTTGATAATTTTATTGGAGGATCCTAAGAATCTTATATACATGTTATATTATTATTTTGAAGATATTTGATGTTAGTTTCAAAGATATGAAATTTTATGCAAAGAGATATTCAGATAAGCCAAAGTGTGGATGTTCTTGGCTAAATTTATGTTTTGGTTAAATTTTTAACCATGTGATCTTGAATTAGAAGCTTATATATGTTTTAGGATATCTTTTTAAACCATGTGATGGTTTGGTTTGAAGATCACATATTTATAAGTCATAGATCAAAAGGTTGATCAAAACAAGTTGGAAACAAAAATCAATGGAAATAACATATGAGAATTTCGGCCCTATGGAGTTTTAATAGTTGTGATTAGTTTTAAATTTTTCTAAATTGATATTTGAATTGAGGATAAAATTTACATGAGGCATGTAAATTTTGGTGACTTTTGGAGTTAGTAAGCAAAATCCTTAAGTTATGGGTAAAACGGTCATTTTCCTACATGCAGAGAGTAAAATAGAAATTTTACTCTTTAAGTTAGTATTTTCCATATTTCAATTTATTAGTGATTTAGTGCTAACTTTTAGAATCACTAATTTCAGTTCCTCGTGATCGCGCTTGAAGTTTTATAAGAAACGCGGAGATCGAAGTAAGTTAGCTTTTAACTTACTAGCAGTCTACTGTGTATGTGTGCTAAGTAAAAGAACTACAGTGTATGTATGTATGTTATCATATATGTCATGCCATGCCAAGTTATCAAGTAATTGTCTATTATACAGAATTTATTCTGTCATCAATTTTTATCTGTTACATAATATATTCTGTCATGTATTACTATACATTACAAATATGTCATATTAAATATGTTGTCTGTTATATGTTATGCCATGTTATGAAATGTTACTATCTCAAGTTGGTTATGTATTTCAAGTTATGTTCAAGTCACGTTATGTTACGTCAGGGTTTCAGTCCTTTCATATTCCAGTCACGTTTCATCATGAGTATATTCAATTTATGTAGAATACATGGGGCCACAACAACTGTGGAGTATGTATTTAACTGCATAATGATGTGTAGAATACATGGGGCCACAACAACTGTGGAGTATGTATTTACACATAGAATACATGGGGCCACAACAACTGTGGAGTATGTATTTTTCATGTTAAGTCAAGTTTATATAGAATACATGGGGCCACAACAACTGTGGAGTATGTATTTAACTGCATAATGATGTGTAGAATACATGGGGCCACAATAACTGTGGAGTATGTATTTACACATAGAATACATGGGGCCACAACAACTGTGGAGTATGTATTTTTCATGTTAAGTCAAGTTTATATAGAATACATGGGGCCACAACAACTGTGGAGTATGTATTTAACTGCATAATGATGTGTAGAATACATGGGGCCACAACAACTGTGGAGTATGTATTTACACATAGAATACATGGGGCCACAACAACTGTGTAGTATGTATTTTTCATGTTAAGTCAAGTTTATATAGAATACATGGGGCCACAACAACTGTGGAGTATGTATTTAACTGCATAATGATGTGTAGAATACATGGGGCCACAATAACTGTGGAGTATGTATTTACACATAGAATACATGGGGCCACAACAACTGTGGAGTATGTATTTTTCATGTTAAGTCAAGTTTGTGTAGAATACATGGGACTACAACAACTGTGGAGTATGTATTTACACGTAAAATACATGGGGCCACAACAACTGTGGAGTATGTATTTACACGTAAAATACATGGGGCCACAACAACTGTGGAGTATGTATTTTTCATGCTAAGTCAAGTTTCAGATCAAGTTCATGTCAAGTCAAGTTCAGTTCATGTTTCAATTTAAGTCATGTCAATTATGGTATGTTGTACGCTAAGTTATGCTTTAATTACTTATGAATTTGATTATGGATTTATGCTTTTACTGTCATCCATGCATCATTAGTCTGTGTGGAAGTTTTTTGTTAACTTGCTGAGATTTGTAATCAAATCTCACTGTGGTAGTCCCAACTACCATTCCCCCCGAATGGTAGATCTTGTTACAGGACCTGAAGGAGGATCAGGAGCTGACCAACTAGACACAGTCGACTGAACGACGGTGCATCGTTAATGTTAATATAGTAGTTAAATTACTACTTGTACGATGGAGTTGCATCTCCAGTACTTTTGGATCATAACTATTTTGGCCCAGTGCTGTGATCTTAGTTATTCAATGGATCTTTATGTATGAAGTATGTTTTAAGCATTTGGGATATTTTCAATTTGGTGCATAGTATTGCTAAACAAAAAAAAAAATTATCCGCTGCGAATATTGCATAATGTTAGATGCATGTTAGGAACATTGTATCTTATATGTCATGAATGGGGGCAAGTAACCTGGTGTTGCATGTCTCGACGCTTCAAATATCCGTCCAATCCCAAACGGAATTTGGGGGCGTCACACTCAGGGTCCTGCATTTTTGGGAAACACGTTTTTTGTGGGGTAGTACATATGTTTTGAAGAGTTTCCATTGATTTGGAGCTGCTCACAAGATGCCTTCACTAGTTGCTTTGGCTTTTGCCATAGCTTGCTATATGCGATGTCAAGGATTTTGTTCTGGAAGCCCTTAACAAACACTTCCCATTGTGTTCCTTCTTCTGCCTCAGGATGCTTGGTATGGTGTTGGTTTTGTGAGAACTTTATTGGATATTATTTATTTGGTGTTAGAGTTTTATTTGTACCTAATATAGCATCTTCTCTTTTGAAATGTCATGTGCATTCAATCCCATGCGTTAGTATGTGTTGGAATTTTACTTCCAATTTTGCTTGACCTTGTCACTTGCCATCTTACCTTAATCATTTGTGAATATGGAAGAACTTAGATGGACTTGATTGCAGACCAAGTTGGAGCAATTCGATTGGGGATCAATAGGACCTTGCAAAATTGGGAACTAGATATGAGTCCTGCACTCAGAGCTGGTACAATCTCTACATACAATAATTTGCATATTATCCCAATTTTCACTTAAAATCATAAATTCTTTCCTCTTTTCCTGACCAGGATCCATTTAATTATGTGGAAATGCATCTTCTTTTTCTTGTAATCGTCTATACCCAAACTGATACTTTGAGGGAAATGATATGATTTTGATGGATCTAGTTGGGAGTTTTATTTGTACCCTTTTGATGTTGAGAAACTTCACACGTTTACTTAAGAGAGTTAGATTGTAAAATATTCATATGTGATCCAAACCTACCGGACACGACTCAAATCTGAAACGGGGGAGCAAGGATTGCAAGCTTATAGATATAGGCTGTCTTTAGAATGGTTAAAGAGGGAGGCTTCTCAAAATTCTACTCTCAATTGCTTCATAAGAAGAAAATCATTTTCATGTAGTCATGGACGCCAGTTTTGGCCACGATTAGGTAAATGCTTCCTCTATTTCCTTATTATTTTTAATGATTTTCCTTTCAGATCAATTTTGGGTTCTTCTAATTTTATTCAGATTTTCATTTCCAGAAATTGGATCTTTAAATTTCCAGTTGAGTAGGATTTTTTTTTTTTTGGACTTCCTTCCATCTTTTATTTAAAAACTAAAAAGTGTCGTGAAATGGGAAGGGTGGAGCATATGTTTTCTCCGTATCATACTAATATAATCTATTTTACATTTTTTTAAATTGAAAAATCATATATATATATTACATTTTTAATATTATAAATTGACTATGAAATATTTATTGGTAAAGTGAACTCTTTTATATATTCATGTTCTATTTTATATATATTTGATATATATTTTTTTAATAATTGTCAAAGTGATTATATATAATAAACTATTTAGAGTTATAAAATTTAACATAAGTAACATCCGCACACTGTGCGGGTTATAGGCTCGTTGAAATTAACAATCAATGAACCAACTAAGCTAAACAATCTCAATTAATCAGAAAATTAGTTAATAAAACTGAAATTATTTAAATACTAATTAACCCTTAATCAATCTAATGTCTAATGGAACTAAGAGAATAACAAAACTAAGCAAACAATTAAACTAGATTAAAAAATAATTAACAAAATATGAGCTGAAAATTGAAAATTCCCAAAAGCAAGATTTTAGGGTTTATCATTGTAATCAAATCACAAATTCTCAAAATCAGTTCATAACAATTCTAATCTCTATTAAATGGAAGCTTAAAGGAGCAAGAAATATAACTTCATCAAAGTTAAATATACTGAAAATAAAATATCCAAAACCTAATAATTCTGAGCTAAAAACCTCAAAAATATACTATAAAGTTCAAACTAAAACTAAATAGAGATTAGCGAATGGAAAGTGCAAGCCAAATGGATGAAGATGATGGAGATGGAAAGCAGTGGAGGAGGCCGAAGCAGTTGTAGTTTGGACACCAGTTCTTCAGGCGGCACTGCCCTCCTCTTTTCCCTATGTGCGTCTAAGACCAAAAAAATAAAAGCAGTGGTACAGTCCGAATATCTCCCGATAAGCACAAAATTTTCTTTGTATTTTATTTTATTTTTTTCATTCATTTTTTTCTATTTTTAAATATTTTAAAAAAATAAAAATCTATGATATTATTAAAAAAATACTTCTTTAATCACTGAGTTAAAAAAAAATTAAAAAAAAAATTATTGGTTTCGGGAGAAATTTTCAGGAGCTTTTGTCGGGTGAAATAGCTTTTCTGAACTAGTAATATCCCTATGGGTTACTTCCGTCCAATACGAAAATGAAAGAATTTCTATTGAAAAATTCTATTTATAAGCATCGTATACCACACATCATTTTTTTTAATATTTTTCTAATTTTTTTCTCTTATTAAATATGTGATATATAGATTATGAGTAGTAGAATTCAATTATTTTAAGAATAATAAAACTAAAATTTTTTAAAAAAAAATTAAAAAATAAAAAAAATAAAAAGTTATGTGACATATGATATATAAAAATTATGAATAGCAAAACTCATCCCCTTATGGGTCCGCGTGCCATTCCAAAAACAATCCCTCCAAGACCAAGAGAGAGCTGTGTTGCGTTTTGAGAAAAAGCCAAAAAGGCCCCTCCTGGGTCCCGCAGATGCCTTATCTTTTACTTTTATGTTTCCACTCGAGACCATTTGCATGTGCTTTCCAAACATGGCCTTCCAAACGAAACCTCAAAATTCTCAAAGCCTCGATTGATGTGTGTAGCCTCTCGGTTTGCATGTGATTCCTCTTAGTAATATTTGTCCTAACAAGAATATTAGGAGCCTAAAATAAAAAGAAATAACACACAAAAATATAAAAAATTAATTGAAAAAACATAATATTAAAAATATGTTGTACATATATCTGAAGAAATATTGTCTAATTAAATCGCAAATTATAAAATTAAGTATAAATCGTGTTATTAATTAAATTAAATCACAATTCAGATTTATACCTATTAATTATTTTTTTATTTAAAATTAATAATAATATCATGAAATAATTAAAATATGTTGATTGTAGAGATACTCAGCCGAATAATTCATGCTTTGTATGCAACTGATTTTAAATTCAGGGTACAGTTTCAGCTCTTTACAGACAAACATGTAATAATGTACCTACCGCTTAAGCCAGTTTCTTGAATTTGTAACTCGATCGAGCATCCGCAGTACTACTGATCTTCTATGGCTTATATATATATATATATATATATATAACGTATTAATTTAGTCCTGCGAAGGCTGCATTTTACAGCTGCCACCACCTCTGTCTTCCGACCAACATATATGGTACAGTAATGGTGGACAGCTCTCCATATGACTGAGTGATCAGATCCATAAATATAAAATAATAACAGTAATAATTAAATAACAAATAATAAATATATATATCATTTCATAACTAGCTAGTACTAGATGTGATGAGTTGTTTTGCATTTATATATATATATATATATAATGGAAATCGCACGCGTAAATTAAAAAAGTTTCAAAATTCAAGAAAGTTAATAAACCAAAGTCCCACAGATTAATAAAATAGAAGCGCAGTCAGCTTAATCAACTTCTACCTAAAGGTGTAGCGCACAACACGGATCGAGGAACCTCTGGACATGGATTCACGTGGCAAAGTTAATAAACCTTATTATCAAATTGTATTGGATGCACCGATGCTAAAGTTAATGCATCATTATCAATGGCATGGACACTTTTGCTTTAGATAATGGATCGATTAGCTCCTTCATTAATATAATCATTATCTAACCCCATTAGAAACTAATATCTTTCAGCCTTTTGTTCCATATGATCATGATCCCTTTCATCTGAGCATTTTGGTAATACTTTTAAATCTGAGGGTAGAAAAGGATTTCAATTGAAGATAACACATGACAGAGTAGAACTATGTTTGGATGTGAACTCATACTGAGTAAAAAGGCTTTTAAATCTGTGCTGATAAGGTTCATTTTTAGCCTCGTCCTCTATAGTTCTACTTTATTTCCAATTTGGTGAAAATGGAAGGTGATGTTGTGTAGGTTCTCGCTAGCATCTCCTACAACTTGACTTCTCTTCATAGGAAGGAAGAGGTACGTCTCACAATCATGTTTTCCTTCCTCTGTGACGTTTTCTTGAACATCCTTCGACGGTTCTACCACAATTTGGTGCTGATATTTATTGTGTTATGTTTATTTGATTTACAATTATGCAGGAGGAACACAACGTCGCATACTTAAACAAACAGTCATTCATGTGATCATCTTGACACGTTGGTTTCTCAATCCTTTTATTTTGTTTTCCTTTTGCTCTACTTAAAGTCATTTGTTCTAGACTTGTAGACTGTAGTTCTACATCTTATATGTATTTGTATTGACAAAAAAAAAAAAAAAAAAAAAAGCCTGTGAGAATCCGGAAGAAGAAAAGAAAAATGGATATTGTTCCAAAAATTATGGGAAAAATTGGAGAGATTTCGATGGCTCTAATTGGAAAACATCTTGGTTATCTCATTTACTACGAACAGAACACGAAAGCTCTCGAAAATAATTTACAGAAACTACATGATAGGAGAGTTGGAGTAGAACAATCCATCACTGCGGCCGAATTGAGGCAAGAAGTAACTTCTCCAGAGGTGAAAAGCTGGCTTACAAAGGTGGAACAGATCACTAAAGATTTGGAAAATGACAATACTAAAAGGAAATGCTTGAATGGGTGGTGTCCAAATCCGAAGGCACGATATTCCTCAAGTAGGAATGCTAAAAAGAAAACCCAAGCCATTGGTGAGCTTCTACAAGAAGGTAGAAACTATGGTGGGGTTTACAATGTTGCCCCTCCACCAGAAACAAGATCATCATTATCCTTTGAAGATTTCAAGCATTTTGAATCGAGAACATCAATTATAAATGATGTTTTGATTGCTCTAAGGGATGACATGACCAACATCATTGCAATATGTGGTATGGGGGGGATCGGAAAGACAGAAATGGCCAAAGAGATAGCAACAAAAGCGAAAGCTGATAATTTATTTGATAAAGTAGTGATTGCAGTGGTATCTCAAAGTCTAGATTTGAGAAGGATTCAATCCGAAGTTGCAGAAAAGCTAGGTCTGACACTCAATCAAGAGAGTATAGATGGAAGAGCAAATGCACTATATTCAAGGCTAGTGACGTACAGGAATGTCCTTGTAATATTAGATGATATTTGGGAACCACTTAATCTAAAGGATGTTGGAATTCCTTATGGAGATCAACATAAGAGCTGCAAACTCTTGATTACATCACGAAGTGAAGAAACCTGCGATCTGATGAAGATTCAAAAGATTTTTTCAATCAAACCGTTATCTGAACTGGAAACATGGAATCTATTTAGAGAAATGGCAGGTAATTGTATTGAGACTCCCTGTCTGCACCCAATAGCAAATGACGTCGCAAAGGAATGTGGAGGTTTACCAGTTGCGATTGTCACCATCGGTAGAGCCCTTGAAAACAAAAGCAAGGATAATTGGATTGCAGCACTTGAGCAGCTTCGAAAGTCTATCCCCAAAAATATTCGTAACTTGGATAAAAAGGTCTATTCAAGTATTCGGTTGAGTTACGAATTTTTAGAAAGTGACGAAGCTAGGTCATGCTTTTTACTATGTTGTTTATTCCCAGAAGATCATAATATTCCCATCGAGGATTTGGTAAGATATGGAGTAGGGCGAAAGTTGTTTGATCAAACTGATACCATAGCAGAAGCAAGACGACGAGTCGATGATATTGTTGGGGGTCTTAGAAGATCAAACCTATTGTTGGACAGCGAGGATGAAGAACATGTCAAAATGCACGATGTTGTGCGAGATGTTGCCATATCAATTGCATCCAATGAACATGGTTTTATGGTAAGATGCGATAATAAAATGGAGGAATGGCCACAAAATGATAGATATGAACTTTATGCTGCGATTTCACTTTTCTCTCAGGAATTGAAAAGGCATCCAGATGGGTTGGAGTGTCCCAAACTGGAGCTTTTGCAAATCTCATCATCATTCAGTGAATATGGAGAACGTATTCCAGAGACTTTCCCAGCCAACCTATTTAGAGGGATGAAGGAACTTAAGATTTTGTCCTTCCGTTGTATGTCCTCCCTGTCACTACCATCATCGATCCGAGTCCTTCAGAACCTTCGAATGTTGAGACTGGAGTATTGTGAGTTAGAAGATGTGTCGGCAATTGAAGCACTTTTGAAACTAGAAATGCTTAGCTTTCATGGTTCTCAGATCGAGGAGTTGCCAAGGGAAATACAAAATTTGACCTTCTTAACGTTGTTAGATTTGTCAGAATGTGGGCGTCTTAAGCGAATTCCACCAGGTGTTCTATCGAGTTTATCTCGACTGGAAGAGTTGTACATGGGACTAAGCTTTGAGTGTTGGGAATCTCTAGAAGAAAATGGAAAGGGAATCAATGCAAGCGCTGCTGAATTATGTTCTTTACAGCATTTGATGGCTTTGGACATTCGTATACCTATCAAGCTCTTGCCGAAAGACTTGTACTTGGAAAAGTCATTGATGAAATTTAGAATAAGTGTCACCGATGAAATAGAAACAAGTAAATATTGGAAGCCATCGTATCTACTTGAAAATACTCTCGGTCTCGATTGTAATGCAAGTGATATTGCAGAGAGTCAAACGATTCGTTTAATGTTGCAGAAAGCTGAAGTTTTGTACTTGATATATATGCATGATCTAGTGACGATATGCCACAGCCAAGTAGCAGTGGGATCCTTTGGCAGCTTAAGATTTCTTAATCTACGCGGATGCCACTCATTGAAAAATGCCTTTCCATTGTCCATAGCGAGAGGTTTGCTTCAACTCCAACAATTGATTATAGATGACTGTTCTGTTATGGAAGAGATTTTCTCTGAGGAAGAAAACGATGACGAAGCAGTGCTGAAAACGATACAGTTTCCACAATTGTACCAGGTGAGTTTGCAGCGTCTACCAAAACTAATCGCTTTTTGTAAAGGCATCGAATCTAGTCATGTTATAGTGGCGCAACAACCATCCTTGAATCAAGAGGTATATACTTTAATCGCCTTATTATAGATCATATACCTTAATACTTTATTTCGAAAAAGAAAACTTGGTGTTTAAGATAAGGGCTTTGCTAGATGCAGTCGGCATGCAGTCGGCTGTAAGGAATGAATAAAAAAAAATTATAATTTTTTTTTTTTTTTCATGGGGGACCTACATGAATAAAAAAAAGTTATAAAAATAATTTTTTTTTCTTATAGGTTCTATATTAATTCACTTTTTTCTTCACGACTGCACGCCGACTGCATTTACCGACTGCAAAAAGCATTTCTCTTAAGATAATAATTGTTGTGCTCATGTCAACAGGTTGAAGGGCAAGACATCTCTCATAAATTACTTTCTTCCATAAGCATTTTCTGGGCACCCAATCTAAAAGATCTTGATATGAGTTATTGCGAGTCACTAGAAGTCGTATTTGATCTTGAGGGACTAGCGGTTGAGGAGAACCGTCAGGGATTCATAGCACTTTCTCAATTGAGAGATTTAAGTTTAAAATATTCAGATAAGTTGAGACATGTGTGGAAGAATATCCCACGAGGATTTCAAGGCTTTCAAAACCTAAGCTCTATTTGTTTAGAAGGTTGTTCCTGTCTACAATATTTATTCACTCCTTCTATTGCAAAACTACTCGTGGGACTTGAAAGTGTATCAATATATCAATGCAGCGAGATAGAAAACATTCTTGAAGTTGGAGAAGAAGAAGATGCAGCAGAGATCATCGTGTTCCCCAAACTTAGCTCCTTCAAATTAAGTTTTCTGAAAAAGCTCAAGAGTTTTTGCCGCCCATCCTATTACTTTGAATGGCCATCCATGCATATAATCAGTCTGCGCAATTGTCCCAACTTGATAACATTTGGTTCAGAAATTCAAAGCACAACAAAGCCAAAGAAAATAAATGTGGGATTAGATTCGAGACTCCAAGACACTGGTACGACTGCCTCTGTAAAGGATGCCCCTGATTATCTAGATAGATGCCTTGCCTGTGTCCCGCGTCGCAAGAAACTCCAAGAGGTACATGGTTGGATTTTTCTCACATTTAGCAATTTTCATTCCTATTTTTTTAAAGAAAATAACATATAGAGCAAATAATATATGATATTTGGTTATTAGCTTTAACTTGCTTGGGTGGAATACATATTTTCTTCTTTATAATGCTAAAGGAATGACTCGATGGAGTATACATGTGATTGCTTAAAAATCAATCTCTTTTTTTTTTTCTTAATTTTATTTTAAGATAGGTTTGGGATTTGGCCAATGCAACTTTTGAATCTCCGATTTCCCAAAGGACTTTCTGTGATCAAACTTTACAATCCATGATTCCAATTCTTACTTATTTTCTTCTTGTTAGACTCGTAAAAAATTAAGAACTTCCTCCTGTCGCCCGTCTATTTTTTATTCTTGATTACGTATTATCTCATAAATTTTGATATTCTGGTTTGTTATTTTGACTAAGCAGGATGAGCCAAATGTGAATGACATAGACATTCAAACAGAGCTACAGTCTCTTATTCCATCAAGTTTGATTAAGAGTTTGCAAAATCTAGAAGAACTTAAAGCAAAGTATTGTTATTCATTGGAAGCGATATTTGAGCTTGAAGGAGGACTAAATCTTGAGAAAAGCTCTGCCTTCGCTGCATGCAATAAGTTGGAACGACTGCGGTTATGGATTTTACCAAAGCTGGAGCATATATGGAAGGTGGATGGTCCACAAGAAATTACAGGCTTCCACGAGTTGAGAAAGCTAGTAGTAGGTGGATGTCATAGTTTGAAATACTTGTTCTCACCATCCACTGCAAAACTTCTTGTGAAATTGGAAAAAATAAAAGTGACGGATTGCAACGAGATGGAAGCAATTCTAGCAAAAGCAAGAGATCAAAATGAGAAAAGCGAGGTGACATTTCCCAAAGTGCATACCCTCTCACTTGCCCATTTACCAAAACTCAAGTGCTTTTGTGTTGAAGCTAATGCTTTTAAGTGGCCATCCCTAACAAAAGTAAAAGTAGTTGGATGTGATAAATTGAAGATGTTTGTTCCAACAGAAGTGGAAACGCCACCTGAACAAGAATTTCATGGGCAAATACTGCACCCTCAAGTCAACAAAGAGGTATGTGGTTGGATTTTTCTCACATTTAGCAATTTTCTTTCCTATTTTTTAAAGAAAATAACATATAGAGCAAAATTATGTATGTATGCTTTTTCATTAGTAGTATATGATATTTGGTTATTAGCTTTAACTTGCTTGGGTGGAATACATATTTTCTGTTTTACAATGCTAAAGGAATGACTCAATGGAGTATACATCTGATTGCTTAAAAATCAATCTCTTTTTTTTTCTTAATTTTATTTTAAGATAGGTTTGGGATTTGGCCAATGCAACTTTTGAATCTCCGATTTCCCAAAGGACTTTCTGTGATCAAACTTTACTGTCCATGATTCCAATTCTTACTTATTTTCTTCTTGTTAGACTCGTAAAAAATTAAGAACTTCCTCCTGTCGCCCGTCTTATTTTTTTTCTTGATTATGTATTATCTCATAAATTTTGATACTGTGGTCTGTTATTTTGACTAAGCAGGATAAGCCAAATGTGAATGACAGAGACATTCAAACAGAGCTACGGTCTCTTATTCCATCAAGTTTGATTAAGAGTTTGCAAAATCTAGAAGAACTTACAGCAGAGTATTGTAATTCATTGGAAGCGATATTTGAGCTTGAAGGAGGACTAAATCTTGAGAAAAGCTCTGCCTTCGCTGCATGCAATAAGTTGGAACGACTGCGGTTATGGATTTTACCAAAGCTGGAGCATATATGGAAGGTGGATGGTCCACAAGAAATTACAGGCTTCCACGAGTTGAGACTGCTAGTAGTAGGTGGATGTCATAGTTTGAAATACTTGTTCTCACCATCCATTGCAAAACTTCTTGGGAAATTGGAACAAATAGAAGTGATGGATTGCAACGAAATGGAAGCAATTCTAGGAAAAGCAAGAGATCAAAATGAGAAAAGCGAGGTGACATTTCCCAAAGTGCATACCCTCTCACTTGTCCGTTTACCAAAACTCGAGTGCTTTTGTGTTGAAGCTAATGCTTTTAAGTGGCCATCCCTAACAAAAGTAATAGTAGTTGGATGTGATAAATTAAAGATGTTTGTTCCAACAAAAGTGGAAACGCCACCTGAGTTAATGAGAGTAGATACTGGATTCAGAAAGTTTCAATACATGGTTGGAGATCTTAATGCCACCATCCAACACATGATGATCAAATGCGAGGTATGTTACATTTTTTAACAAACATTCCATAATTTTGTCACTTCCTGCAAATAGATCTCTTCCCCCTTCTATTCAATGGACTTTCTTGTTTTTAGGAATCGCATGCGCATGAAGCCTCTTCTTCATCGTCCTC
The DNA here is from genome assembly GCF_018687715.1 of Carya illinoinensis. Classification (NCBI taxonomy): domain Eukaryota; kingdom Viridiplantae; phylum Streptophyta; class Magnoliopsida; order Fagales; family Juglandaceae; genus Carya; species Carya illinoinensis. The sequence goes on from NC_056765.1 coordinate 20,065,362, forward strand.
CGCATCAATGTCTCTTCTTTCCAATTCAAGACTGCAGGTAGTATGATCATACATGTCTTTGGAGAATCAAAGTTATCTTAGGCTCATTCCTAACTACAGTAATATTTTATTATTGTTGTTGTTTGCGGTATTATTTGATTATTGTGCGACACTCCGACAGAGGGAAGAGGAAGGTGTCTGCAGCAACTGAAGAGCTGAAGTGTTCTATAGGCCTGAAGTGTTTGACCTAGAATCTGATATCGATGAAGAATAAAGTTGGGCTACGAGAGGAAAGTGGACTTGCAGGTAGTGGGCCATGGAGAATCGCGGCTGGAGTTGAAGGCCCATATTACTTTGGGTTATTTTAGTACGGTTTCGCTTTTATTAGAGTCAGTAGTATTTTACATGTAATATTAGCCCGTGGGCTTTAAGGGCATCTTAGTATTTTTCCCTGTTATAGTATAAATAATCAGGGTCTAGACGGAAGGCTGCGTCTGAAATCCTTTTATGTACTGTTCTATTACAATTTGGAGGTGCTCCCCTCGAATAGAGCTGTTTGGCTGAATTAATATACAATTTCCATTTAGTTTACTTCATCTACTACTAGATATCCGTTACATATTATTGTGTTTCTTTTCTGATGTATATTCAAATAGCCAGCTAGATCTCTTATGTTCAACTCTTAAGTCTCGTTTGATTATACAGATGAGATAAAATCAAATGAAAGTTAAATAAAATATTATTAGAATATTATTTTTTAACATTATTTTTATTTTAAAATTTAAAAAAATTAAATTATTTATTGTATTTTATGGAGGAGTTTAAAAAAAATTATAATAATTAGATGAAATGAGATAAGATATTTCACAAACCATGCTGCCTTAATGTGTGTATAATTTACTATGATTCCTTAAGTCTATGTCTTGGAGTACAAATTTATTAAAAATCTCTAACTTTTACAGCAACAATATGTTAGGCTGTGTTTGTTTTAGCTGAAAACCTCTTATCTTAATTTTCAGGACAAACAAAAACATAACAACTTTCATAAAATTAAAAGAGAAGAAAAACTTGCATCTAAATTCCCCCAAGACTTTGGAGAAACGTTTTCTCAAGTCGTTTATGTGGTGTTACATATTTATGTGATGTTTTGATTTTCTTATTCAACAATTAAATGTTTTCAAAGTTTGTTTTTTACTTTTGCTTCTCCTTCTTCTTCCTTTTTTTTTTTTTTTTTTTTTCTAGAGACCAATGAATGAACATTTTCAACTATGAATATTGTAAGTAGGCTCTGCAACAAATTTGAAGAAGAGTTTTGATCAATTCTTTGATGTTGTCCTTTGGGAAAAAGAATTACTATTAAATTAGGGTACGTTTGTAAATGAAATAAGATAAGAAATTCTCAAAACTTCTCGCACTTTCATTTCCAAACATGTAAATACTCAACCACAAAATACTTTTTAATTTCAAATATTGAATTTTTTTATCTAATTATTACAAATGTTAAAAAAATACAAAAATTAATATAACTTTTTCAAATTTCAAAATAAAAATAATATTCAAACAATGTTTGAATTTTATATTATTTTTGTTCAACTTTTTTTTCTCATTTTCCGAAACTTAATCAAAGATTTTAACTTAAACTATTATAATATTATGCATAGAATATTTTACTACTATTCATAGAATTTTAAGATACTCGAAGTGAACATTCTACTAGAAATGATTTTCAAGAAATAAATGATCAAACTTTGGATTCTACTTTGATATGTGATTGAATTGAGAGGTTTAAGTATATTAAAAAATATATATTTTATATTATTTTTTAATATATTAAACAAATATGAATATAAATATTTCTCATTTATATGTTGGCCTCCTATTTTCATACATCTGTTATTCATGATCTGGTCCCCTCACATTAATATATACTCCCGGGTTTGGTTGTGAGGAACATATGTCTAATAACAAAATACGTATAGTTATCCGAAAAGTTAAGGAAAATGCTTCTCCTGCCGCGAGAAGCTACCAAGAGAATCTATCTATCGATTCTATATTTTTTTTTATTTAATAGTTAAGGAAACATATTTTAATGTGTTTCTCAATTTTTTTTTTTCTTTTAACAAAATGTTTATAAGGGTTTTAATGGGTTGAAAAAAACGATCGGTGTAACATAGGGGTCACCTTTCTTGATGTCCCTAGCATTGTCCAAAAGTTAATTCCGTTTGAAGCTTGATGCAAGTCGAGTCTCAAACATAGATAGTTAATTTTATGATACTTTGATTGGTCCATTTGGCAACGCTATATATCCCAAGTATTTTAAGATATTTTCAAATATTTACTTCTCAAATATCACTCAAATATAAAATATTTTCAATTTCAAATTTCTAATTCTTTTTATCTAGTAATTACCTAATCATTACAACTTTTTTAATATCCCAAAGGAAACACAAAAAATAATATAACTTTTTCATATTTCAAAATAAAAATAATATTAAAAAAGTATATTCAAATAATTTTAATTTTTTCTCTCACATTTCTCAAAATCAAATAAAATATTTTAAGTTAAATCATTTCGCCATTATTCACAAATATACTAAGATATTCTAAATATCCAAACAAAATCTAATCTCACTCCCTTAGAAGATCAAATTTATATGGCTCGCTTTGATTTAGCATGACCTCTTACTTGATTCTTTGACTTCAAGTAATAATTGTTTCTACCTTGACTAAAATTTCTATAAGAGTAAAGTTAGATATAATTATAAAGTGTACAAGCACCGTGAACTTCTTTTGAAAAAAATAGAGTCTATTATTCAAAATAATAATATTTTTTTATATGACTCCCAAATTTACTTTTTTCTTTTCAAAGGCAACAAAACTTGAACACTCTAGAATGGTAAATATCATTTCTCTTTTCATAAATAATAAGTAGATGATTTTATTGAGAATTTCCATGAATTGTAACTAGACGATTTTATTGGAAATTTATATTAATTGTAACTAGACTAGCTAATGTGCAAAATTTTCATTGTAGATGTGAATTTCTATATCCTTTCTAATTTAGCCTAACTCATATGTAAGCTGCTGATTATAACTGTTTACAAAAACATTGAAGCAGAACCACCAAAATAAGTAGGAAACAACTACATAAATGCCAAGAATTGCATGATTTGGAAATCGTCCGTGTACTCCCTAGTTATCTTTTATGCTATAATCATGCATGGTTTGACAAGAGATCATGGAGAAGCTTTCCAGTTTGACAAGGCTTGAGATCAATGCCATTCATGAATGAAATTCTTCAAGTACTCCTGTAAAACCACGAAATTGTCTATTAATTTATTTGAACAAATTGGTTAGATCTCAATATTATGATTATTAAACGAATCAAGTACTTAAAGAAAATAATCAAACTTGCAAAACATAATGATTGTTTACGAAGTGAAACATTTTAAAGAACTCTTTAAAGGAAAAAACCCTATAGGGTAGCCAAACCTAGGAAAGTCAATCTGATTCTTTAAAAATTAATTACAAGTAATTCTCAATTACAAAACCTTTGTAATTTGAGTACTCTCTTACTTGTCAAGACAAATGACCTATTTGTCTTTTACTACAGTAGCAGCCAGAACCTCTGGCGATTTTCAAACTATTGTCTTCCCTCCTAGAACTCTAGTGGCTGAAATCGAATCAACGATCATTCACACTTGAAGCATGATCATACTCTAAGAGAGATCACAAATATGAAAATTCACTAAGGAATTTTCTCATCAAAATATACACTAGAAAGTACTTTAGAAAATATGTAGATCTAAATTTCTGCATATCCTAACCAATATAATCTCTTAAATAAACAATCTGGAAAGAGTTCTAGTTGAAGTAGGATTCTGCTGACGAATAGAATCAGTCGCAAGAACGTCTCCTGACAATTGTTGACATTTCGCGATAACTCTCTTCTGCAGTGACTGATTTATGTTCAGCTTCTTGTCTAGATAAATGTAGATCCTTATGGACTCGATTTTTACCTCAATGACTGATCTAAACAACCTCTAAAACTTCTAGATAAACTCAATGTTGTTTAGAGATAAAGTCGATAATTATTTTACATTCATTCAAAAATTACAAATATAATGATAAGATAAATTTTATCATTTAGTCATTTAATCTTAGCCAACTTTTACCTTTACAATGAAGACTTGCTCTTAGAAACACGGTTAGAAAGTATGGCGTTAATTTATATCTCATCGAACCTAGCTATAATGACGTTAGTATGTGTATAACTTATAAGAAACTGACCTAGGTATATTTTGGATATTTGATGAGCATTATTGTGTGAATATTGTATTGGATATTAGACAATAGAATTTTCAATGCACGTTGACTAATATTGCCTTCATCAAAAATCAAAGTAGTCTTTATTATTGTTTATATTAAAAGCAAGCTGGTGAATATGACAATTCAAATTAACGTGATGACATTATTGTTTATTGATTGATTGGGAAGTAATATGTATAAGGAAGGAGCAGATTTTATACAAAGATAATGTACTTTAGTTTTTCTGACAACAAAGTTTTGGTCGCAAAATGGTAGATGTGGTATTTTTGGGAACGGAAACAAGCCCAATATAAATAGTCGTGAAAACTCTTTAACGGTGCATTTTTCTTGCTGAATATTTTTTGTGCTAGTTAAGAGTCTATTACTGGCAAGTTTAAGTCGTCGTAAAAATACTTTCGTGGCGATACTCTCTTGCCACGAGGATTTCTTCGGCGTGAAAAATGATTGCTAAATGCTTTTAGTGGCAGCTAAATTGTAACAGCCCGTTAGAAATTCAATTGTAGAATTTCTATTGACTTTAGAAACCTCGTGAAGACTCTATAAGCTTTCACGAATCCACTAATCGCATAGGTTTTAGCCTGTCAACATAGTTAGTATTATCACTCACTATGGTGCCAGAAATGCGATTTTAATTATTTGAGATAGTTAGAAGTGTCAGAATACATTATAGTCTACACCACTAGGCTTAATTGAATATTTAGGATTTTTCAGTACTAAGTTTATTACGTTTATTTTTGGAGTGAATAGTAACCTCGGTAAACGTACTAAGCGCAGTGTTTTCAAAATCATAGTCTGAAATGTCCAAATTAGGTTAGCGAAATTTTATTTGGACACTTGGCAAGATCTTAACCACACATAATGAATAGTATTAGATACTTGGTACAAAGAGAAACCATTAGATGGAATTGTGAAGGAAATCAAGGTGTGAGATCATGACACCTAAGCAAAATACACATTTGGAAAATATCTTAAGAATAGAGATTTAAAATACACATGGAAAGATTTTAGCCACCTTACTCTTCCAAGTCTACTCCACATTTGGAAAATATCTTAAACTGATTTTTATAGATATTATTGGATAGAATATTTTGAGATAATCTTTTATAGATATTTTGGGTAGGAGAAAACTACACTCAACTCTCAACTCCAGCCTTATCATCTTCCTTATCTCGTCCATAAGCATCTCCAGCCATCACCCACGAACTTATCTTCATTTACACGTTCCTTTAAAAGAATATCAAACACTTTCTCTCGGACAGCTTTTAGGAGTTCTATTGCACGCCCATTTCGAAGCTTTTTTAAGTGTTTTATCATAAAGTATCCTTCATATAAATTGTTTCGGTTTTAGTCTAGTTTACATGGATATCTTATTTGTCCAATTTGAAGACCATTTGGTCAGTCAAATATTATGTAAACTATAGAAAGGTCATTCTGGGAGATAAACTGGAGAATATGTTATAGTTTGGAGTTTTTGACCAAGCTAATGGATAGATATTGGTCCGAAATTTTTATGGAGTATTGTTAACATGTATATATGACTATTGGTTGAGGATTTTTGCATGATTAAATGTTTTTATTAAAGATTTTCTTAGATTTAGAAACTTAGAAACTAGAAGAGGAAAAACAGTTTCTGTTTTGAGAAAGTTTAACTCTTTGGTGGTCTAAACCTATTCCAATGACTTTGATAATTTTATTGGAGGATCCTAAGCATCTTATATACATGTTATATTATTATTTTTAATATATTTGATATTAGTTTCAAAGATATGAAATTTTATGTAAAGAGATATTCAAATAAGCCAAAGTGTGGATGTTCTTGGCTAAATTTATGTTTTGGTTAATTTTTAACCATGTGATCTTGAATTAGAAGCTTATATATGTTTTAGAACATCTTTTTAAACCATGTGATGGTTTGGTTTGAAGATCACATATTTATAAGTCATAGATCAAAAGGTTGATCAAAACAAGTTGGAAACAAAAATCAATAGAAATAGCATATGAGAATTTCGGCCCTATGGAGTTTTAATAGTTGTGATTAGTTTTAAATTTTTCTAAATTGATATATGAATTGAGGATAAAATTTACATGAGGCATGTAAATTTTGGTGACTTTTGGAGTTAGTATGTATGTATGTATGTGTGTTATCATATATGTCATGCCATGCCAAGTTATCACGTAATTGTCTATTATACAGAATTTATTCTGTCGTCAATTTTTATCTGTTACATAATATATTCTATTATGTATTACTGTACATTACAAGTACGTCATGCTAAGTATGCCATCTATTACATGTTGTCAAGTCATGTAATATTCACTGTTGCAAGTATGTCATGTTAAATATGTTGTCTATTATATGTTATGTCATGTTACGAAATGTTTCTATCTCAAGTTGGTCATGTATTTCAAATTATGTTCAAGTCACGTTATGTTACATCAGGGCTTCAGTCCTTTCGTATTCCAGTCACGTTTCATCTTGATTACTTATGTATGGGGTCACAGCAATTGTGACGCATACACTACGTGAGACACAACAATTGTGACACGTAGAATATATGGGGCCACAACAACTGTGGAGTATGTATCTAAGCAGTTAAAGAATAAGTTTCCGTATAATACATGGGGCCACAACAACTGTGGAGTATATATTTACACGTAGAATACATGGGGCCACAACAACTGTGGAGTATGTATTTTTCATGTTAAGTCAAGTTTGTGTAGAATACATGGGGCCACAACAACTGTGGAGTATGTATTTACACGTAGAATACATGGGGCCACAACAACTGTGGAGTATGTATTTTTCATGTTAAGTCAAGTTTGTGTAAAATACATGGGGCCACAACAACTGTGGAGTATGTATTTTTCATGTTAAGTCAAGTTTCAGAACAAGTTCATGATAAGTCAAGTTTCAGATCAAGTTCATGTCAAGTCAAGTTCAGTTCATGTTTCAATTTAAGTTATGTCAATTATGCTATGTTGTATGCCAAGTTATGCTTTAATTACTTATGAATTTGATTATGCATTTATGCTTTTACTGTCATCCATGCATCATTAGCCTGTGTGGAAGTTTTTTGTTAACTTGCTGAGATTTGTAATCAAATCTCACTGTGGTAGTCCCAACTACCATTCCCCCCGAATGGTAGATCTTGTTACAGGACCTAAAGGAGAATCAGGAGCTGACCAACTAGACACAGTTGACTGAGCAACGATGCGACGTCAATGTTAATATAGTAGTTAACGTAAATTACTACTTGTACAATGGAGTTGCATCTCCAGTACTTTTTGGATCATAATCATTTTGGACTAGTGTTATGATCTTAGTTGTTCAATGAGTCTTTATATATCAAGTATGTTTTAAGCATTTGGGATATTTTCAATTTGGTGCATAGTATTGCTAAAGAAATAATTTATCCGCTGCGAATATTGCATAATGTTATATGCATGTTAGGAACATTGCATCTTATATGTCATGAACGGGGGCAGGTAACCTTGTGTTACATGTTTCGACGCTTCAAATATCCGTCCAATCCCAAACGGAATTTGGGGGCGTCACATAAATACTGCAAGTAAAACAAAGTTGTGACCAAGTTTCAATGCCGTAAAAGTCATAAAAACTATCGGAATAGTTTTTGTGCAGCGACTTTATCTCGCCGCTCATATTTGTTGAGCGTTGCTCTTATAGCCGTGAAAAAATTTTGTTGCCAACAATAACTTTTACTGGCGATAATCACTTGATGCAACAAACCAATTCTAGCTAGAGTATTTTACAGTAAAGCCTTTAGGCAGCGAACATTATTCAACGCAAAAAGTCATGTTCTTACCAGAGACAAAATTAAGTTTGTGTGCATATCTTCATCGGCGATTTTTTTATATACCATTTTCGGAGGTAAAATAGCGCCGCAAAAAAAACTTTTCCGATTAAGTAAAAAAATCAGCCTAGAAATCGCAATTGGCAGTAGACAATTGCGACAACTATCCGGCAAGTAAAATTTAGTTATCTCAGTGATTTTAATGTGTTTTAAGACTACTTTTGCTTACTAATAAAAGTCAAATTTCTTGTAGTGTGTCATTGAGTAAGATTCCTTTGGACCAAAGTTCGGTTATTATTAGGCCTAGTTATATCTATTATTAATTATTATTACTAAAGAATATAAAAAATTAGGGGATAATTACTTAATTTTCACAACTCCTCTCTAGATGACTTGCAGTGGACCCAACTGACCAGCAGTGAATTAGCTTGTTACAGCCTCACTTCTCTCATATTTGCAAACCCTTTTTTTCAAGGAAAATTCTGTTCGTAACCATCCCCGCGCAACCATAGCGCACCAATATGACGTGGCAAGTCAAAAGTCAGTCTTGACTTCCTTAATGAAACGGTGCGGTTTAAGGAATCAGCAAATAAGCGGTAAGCGGCATCTCGAAATTTTTGAATTCATTAATCATCAAAACTGTGCGTTTAATAAACATCAAAACTGAAGCGGCATCTTCTTCCTTCCCCTTCTCCCCTCCCTTCCCCTTCCTCTCCCCCTCCCGCACCCTTCCCTTTCTCCTTCTCGTTCTCCTCCCTTCTCCTTCCCCTTCCCCTTCCCTTTCATATATTTTCTTTAGATTTCTCTTCTCCTTCATCCATTCCCACACCCTTCACCTTCTCCTTCATCCATTCCGCACCATTCTCCCAAATCCGCTTCAGGAAAACCCTAAGTCAAATTATTTTGTCCATTCTCTGAGAGAATTCTTCGTCCGGAAGCCCCTTGCTGTCGAGCCGAGGCTGAGCTCCTCTCTCCTCTACGTGAAGCCTCGTGCGGTGTGGTCAGCATTCAACGGTGCCTTCTCAGGTGAGGATCCCTCTCATTTGCCTCTCTATAGCTCTCTGTTTCTCCATTGATAAGATATTTATTTCCCACAACTAAGCAACTAATGAAACTTAAAAAAGAAAAAATATATACATATTTATAAGAACAAAATAAATGGATGCAGAGGCCTAAGAAAAAATAGATACATAGATACATTCTCTGTGTTTGCTTTTGTGTGTGCGCTGAATAATGAGCTAGTGGGTTTGCGGTGGAGGAAATGGGATTCGAGTCCAAATGTGTTTTTCTGATATTATGGGCTTCATCTAACACTTGCTCTCAAAGCTCAACTGAAAATAATGTAGGCTGTCATCAAGTTCATAGATGATTGTTTCTTAAATTCTAACGTACAACAAAAAAATTTGTCCATTTACTGCAAAATTATAAGGTGATTATACCATACACGTACGTATTGCATTGCCATAGAGAAAGAACTAGATCCCACAACGTCAAGAACTTATTGTAAGTGTCTGAATTGATAAGTTTTAATTTAATATAATTAAAACTTTCTTGTTGGTTGAGTATGTTTTTTACATGAGTAATGAGGTTGGGCTGTGCACAATTAGAAGTTTCATCTGAATTCTCAATATCAAACATTCACATTTTTTTGTGTTTGCTTTTGGCTAATTACCATTTATAATATTGTGTATAATCATTTCGTTTTGTATCTCGATCAAACTCCTAACATTGTTCGACTGAATTCAATGACTTGGAACCTTCTCTCATAGATTTCCTTAACCACGTGGAATTCCATTAATTAGATGGTAAGAAAATAAACTGACCCAAGTATTCAAGTCAGCTCTTTTATTATTAGCACATGTATATCATATCAAAATACAGTGACATGATTTTACATATCTCCACACAACAGAGCTCATAAAGCCAAAGCCCACTCATTGTGTTTGCTTTTGTGTTTGCTTTTAGTTGATAGGATGTCAACAACAACTTCTTCATCTTCTCTTGTTAACCGTACTTTGGCGAACAACCCAATATGCACTTGTGGCCAACCCGCTTCACTTAGAACTTCAAATACGATGACAAATCCGGGACGATCATTCTTTGGTTGTCCAAAGTATAATAAACAGGTGGAAAGTTTTATGGAAAGTTTGTTTATTTTACATACATGTGTTTTGTTTCTTTGATTTACATACTTAATTTTTTAGTTTTATCAGGGATTACCACATTGCAACTACTTCAAATGGGCAGATATCAGTGAGGAAATAGAAATAGAACGTATGAAGATCGAAATTCAGAGGTTAAGAAATGAGCAAGAGCTTCGAAGAAGAGAGGAAGAGATTTTGAAGAGGGAGTTGGAAGTCCACAATGATCAACTGGATATTCAAAAGCAACAAGCAGACATCTGACATGAACGCACACTTCTTCGTATCTATTGAGTGATTTTAATTTTAATTTTATTATACTTCGTACGATCATAGTGAATACCCACTGATCAAGGCAGCTTGATATATTGTTAATGTAGTTGGACAAAAGCTCAAAAAATGTATATACTAGATCCATGTGTATGTAGTCACCATAGTGACCTTAGTATGTTGTAACCTTGTGTATGTAGCTGGGAACTGGATTTTGTAACTGGAGTTATAGATTAGCTGTCGAGATTTGTTGTATTGTGGTTTATTGATATATAGCAGTGTTCAAAAGATTTGAAGAGACTGATCTGCCTTATTCTTGCTGCATGTTTTTCATTTTCACAGATGCATCTACTGTTTAACCTGATACATTTATTTTTAACTACACGCTCACGGTCGTGATGTTATGCATATAAAATTGATGTTCCATGATCGATTGGGTCCCTCTTTCAGATGAATAATTCAAGGGCACGTGTGATCTTGCACTTTCAATTTCATTGCTTTACACTTTCGATGACTAGTGTTCTTGTTAAATTTCACTTGTATTATGTGTTGAAACATCTATTAGGTGTTGAAAATGGTAGGTATATTTCAGACAGTGGTGTGGGTGATTGGGGAACTTGGCAAGTTAGCCTCTATGAGTTTGGTGGTAGATTCTCTGACAAGATAATTTGAAATTTATCTTTGAGCTTAATGATTTGCAGGTTGCATCACTACCTACACCATCTTGGGACTGTGATGAGGTCACTCGGCCAAAACCCAACTGAAGCATATCAAAAGGACATGATCAATGAGGTTGATGCCGATGGCAATGGGACCATTGACTTCCCTGAGTTACAGATATCTGTTTGTAGTTTAAAGCATCTGCTTGTAAATTAAAGCATAGTTTTGATGGCATGATTAAGAAGACAATAAGCATCCAAGCAGTGCTACAAGCTTCAGTAGGATCCCATCATTTTTGTATCAAACTTCATATATTCATAAGACAAAAAATTGAAGTACCCGTATGTATCAACCATTATATATTCATAAATATAATGTTATACTCATGGCAGTCTCCAAACCTAACATCCAAACCTAGAAACCTTTAATACATACATCCATCCATGACCAAAAACTATATATATTGATATGTACGTATATACACAAAAACATCTATTCAAGGCCCGATTCATCTTCATCAACTGGAACCTCTACATCAATATCCTTGGTTGACCAAATAAAGATGGGGAAGTTGATAAATTCAGAAGGAAAATTCTTCACCAACTCCTGCAAAAAAAAGAACAACCGTGCATTATCCCTTGCAAAATTACACTAAACCGTGAATTTATGTCAAATAATATCTGAAACTAGGTATTGACAGAAACATTAACATATCCCTTGCAAAATAATCTAACAAGAAAAGAATCCATCATGTGACATAAATTCAAGAAAATAAATATCCAACCTTTAGTAAGCAAGCAAAGCATAAAACACCATGGTGAAAATGCTATTCAAAAACCAATTCCTGCAAAAACCAAACAACCGTTCATACTTATCTAACTTAACTTAACTTCAGTCAAATAATAAACCAAAACTGGATTCCATCTAGAAGATTAATATATCCCTTGTAAAGTAATCTAACAAGAAATCAAGGTATTATCCATAAATTCAAGAAAATAAATATCCCACCTTTAGTAAGCAACCAAAGCATAAAACTGCATTGTTTAAATGCAACAAAATGCATGGTGAAAATGCCACACAAAAAAGGCCAACCCACCCCATCAACGCCATAGCCAAGTCTGAAACAGACCCCAAAAAAAAAACCAACACTACAACAAAATATTCGGCAACCCACTTTTCACCAACTATAGCAGCCCTTATAACCATAGCTGTGTCCCAGACAACAGTTCCAGCTGGATTCCATCTACCCCAATATATACCTGTGAACCATTAAATCATGGTTAAAAAAATATCCACATGTAACTATATAATTCACTTTAAAGAGAGTGACCAAGTTAAAAAAATTACACTTTCTTGAGTCTCACTCATTGCAAAACCAAACTGGGTTCCACCATATTCCAACACCTCTGTAGTATTTTGTGATTGCTAATAATAGATACAAACAAGTAGATTAATTTAAAGAAAGACGTCAATAAATCAATGGCTGCTAACAATAGAAAAGGAAAAAAAACTAGATTACTTTAAAGCATATCAAACACTCTAACTCGCTATAAATCCTTAAAAATGTATGATACCTGAATGTGAACACTCTCTTCAGTCCCAATATCTACATGTCCAAATAAATTTCTGCATGTTTCTCCTCCATGCGGCTATAAATCATTAAAAATAAGTTAAGTCTAATAAACAATTACACAAGATAGATAAAACTGAAATTATCATAATGGAGTATTGAGTCGACCTGTTTACGTTTTCTCTGTTGAGTAGCCTTCTTCGTTGTCGGTCTGACCCGCTCAATCATTGATTTCTTCCTGAGAAATGGTGGTCTGCCTTTCCCTCTCACTGGAAGGGGACTCAGTACTTTTTTTTAACTCCCCTCTATAGTGGTATTGACAGTTGTAACTGCAACGTTGGAACAAGTTTGAAGGGGCAACTTGTTGGTGAGGTAGCCAAGGTTCATTTCATGTAACTTATGTATCATATCCTCGGCATTCTTATCAGATGACGCTACATTTGTGGCAACCTCGTAGCATACCTTCATGATACATGAATATCTACTCACTTCTGGCCTCGCATCAACTGAGTCATAAGAACTTCAAATAAGAGTGTATGTTCTTTTAATGTCCTTTCTCCATCGATCTAATATGTATTTTTCTGGCACTTTTTTCACTTTGTTAACTCTCATAATAGCCAATACATGTCTACATAATATCCCTCTCATTTCGAACAGTGTGCATGAACACTTCACATCACATTCAGCCTCATTGAAGTACACCATTTGGGTCACCTCTTTGATGAAATTATCAACAACAACTTCATCTTCTACATGGTATGTTGCGACTACACCATCTTTTCGATGTAGAGTTGGAAGAACACCAAGCATCTCGATTATCTCTTTTTGAACTTCTCTAAATTTAGCATTAGTGTATATGTTCTGAAATATCTTTTCAAGTGGAGAGATCGAGACGACGGGAATTATGACGTTGAATGAATGGAAGTCCACCCCATTTTCATTTTCAATCTTCTTTCGCAATGCATTATTAAATTGATCGACAAACTCTTTTAAGTATGTCCTTGAATGTATGTAGCCATCGAATAAAGCATTCATGCTCTCGTTTCGTTGGGTTGTACTCATCCCAGCCCAGAAGATTTCTTTCAAGAATACTGGTACCCAAAACGAACGCTCATCATATAAACTATGCAACCAAGCATTTTCTTGCAAATTGTACGTGGTAATTAACACATCCCAACTATTTTCAAACTCGCCTATGGTTTGAGAGTCATACACACACTTCAGCAAACTAGTTTTCAACCCAGTTTTGTATGCATGATGTGAACCAAGTTTCTCAGGTACTTTTTTTAGAATATGCCACAAACAATATCTATGTCGTGTATTGGGAAAGACGAGAGCAATTGCATTCTTCATAGCTCTATCTTGATCTGTGATAATGGCCTTTGGAGCTTCCCCATCCATACAGTTTAGCCAAGTTTGAAACAACCATGCAAATGTTTATGTATCCTCGTTAAAAATCAATCCTGCCCCCAGAAGGATTGACCGACCATGGTGGTTTACACCAACAAACGGTGCAAACGGCATTCCATACCTATTTTTCAGGTATGCGGTGTCGAATGTCACAACGTCACCAAAATATTTGTAGGCTGCCCTGCTCCGTTCATCTGCCCAGAAGACATTCTTCAACCTTCCATCATCATCGTGGTCAATGTCTGAAAAGAATCCGTCATTTTTGTATTGCATCCTAGCAAAATACTGATGAAGAGCTTCAGCGCCACTGATTACGCCCAAAGAATAACGCGGTAGTTGTAGCACAGCTTTGGGGTGTCGATTCCACAGGGAGACAAATTAAAAGAATAGCAAGAGGAACAAAGAAACTAAAGAAAAATATTAAATAAGTAATAGAGAATAAAGATTAATTTTAAATGTAAATTAAAGTGAAGCAAAGTGATTAACAGAAAAAGTACTCAAATTTGACAAACAGTAGAGCGTCGGGAATCCCTTGCACAAATCTGGTATTTTAATTATTCTTAATTCATTGGATAACTCAATTAGGAACTCAATTCCCGCAATTCCCAATCGGAATGTATAGATTTATAAACCAGACTTAAATGTAACCCTTTGAAAAAACATTCACCACTTTTAAAAAACGTGAATTACTACCCCTATTGATAAAATCCAATGACGACAATATACTCAGGAAGCGATATTGCAGCAAAAAACTAAATCAATATAGATAAATAATTGATCCAAACATAATCAAAGAACTAATCCATTCAATAGAAAAAGCATGACTGAATCCATAAACAGAATAAATTCTATGATTATTCGGAGAAGAAAACATCAACGATGAATTGAGAATGATAAAACAAAAGAGTTTTAGAAATTAAAAATCAAATACATGAATTAAGAATAAATTAGAAATACCATCTAATGTGCAAGTTCATCCCTAACCCTACTTGAGAATTTAGTTACCCATAAATATACTGGACAACAAAAATCTCCAGAGAAAACTAAAGCGAACGGTGGCCATGGAAGTGATTTTCTCCTCTCTTCAGATCTGCCTCTTGTGCCTCTTCCTCCCCCTCTATTTCGTGCTAATGATATGCTTATATAGGGTAGGAAATAAACCCTAATGTCCTCTTAATTTCCGCATAAAAAAATCGCCTAAATTTTAGGACTTATCTTGGCAGCCACATACGCCCCTCAAGAGTTCGAATTTGGAAATGCGTATTAGAGACAAAGTTATAGCCCTTTAAGATAGATTTCTAATGCATCCAGAATTGAATCAATCCAATATGTGAGTAAAAAGATACAGTCAAAAAACTAAAATATGTCCAGACTGTCTCCTAGCGAATTTCGGACTTGGACTTCTTGTGGTTTCATTTTGTGATTTTTTTTTTCTTTTCCTTTTCTTCAAAATTGCTCTGAAACCCCATGAATGTCCTCCTTTGAATTTGACTGGGCTTGACTTGCTCTTTTATAAACTCTGAAATTAAACATAAAAAAACTACTTAGGAGTATCCCAACGTAAATAGAAATTCAATTTAAGAATACACATTAATTCCTTCACATTTTAGCATTTTAGTCCAATAATAGGGTATTTTGAGTGCACTTTCGCACACTCATCACACCCCCCAACTTACTCATTGCTAGTCCCTAGCAATTTTCATGTCAAAACAATGAAAAAGACCAAAGAAAATCACACATAAAGGCCATCAAGTTACACTTTCCAGATTCACATATCAAAACAATCTAAGGAATCCAATAACCCATCAAGATCAATCCACTTATAGCAATCCACAGAGTGTGTGTGTTTTCTCCAAGCCATAATCATCTTACTACTAACCTTGACACATGAAACATCAAGAACATCTCAAGCAAAAGGTTCAACTCCATAACTCACGGGTATAATAGTGTTTCGTGTAAGGGCTCTCCCTATGGAGTTGACAATGGGTGTGTACACACTCTTATGGAAAATTAGGCAATTATGTACAAGCAACAAGCAAACATTGATCTTATGATAGGAACACTGACAAATGAGACTTCCATCAATATTTCCAACAGCTTACTTAGGATCAGAATGGTCAACACAAAAGGTTGTAATGTGGCTTGGTTTTGGGGTTATATGAAAAAAAGGATGAAAGGGATTCAAAAACTTCCAAGTACATACAAAGGGAATTTTATTAAATATCTCAATAGACCACACTTCTCACTTGATATACTCTCCAACTTTTCAGATCATCAAATAATAATGCTTTTCCTTCTTCTTCCTCTTTTTTTTTTCAACAATTTGATGGACAAACACATGCCACTTTTGTATTCTTTCCATCTCTACCAACTTCTTTTTTTTTTTTTGGAGGAGCTCACTCAATTGAACACTTTGCAACTTATACTCTTCTCTTTTTTATGTCGTCTTCTTCTTCTTCTTCTTCTTTTTAATTGAAAATGATAAAATTAAAGAAAGAAAATACAAATTCCACACCTAGTATACACTTGGAAGTAAAAAGGGTAGGAAAATCTGTGTATAGGTTATACTCCAATGTGGAGAGGCATGGATGATATGGGCATATGAAAAGAAAAAGCTACAAGTGTTTATTGGCTCAAAGTTGGCTACTAGGGGTCTATGATGGAAATGATAGCTTGAAAGGCTCAAACGTTAATCCTAAGTTGACCTTCGTCATATCCCAAGTATATCTACAATTGTACCGCAAACCATGTAATGATATTCTCAAAAGAAGTGCCCAATTCAACAGATCAATGAACGCTTATCACAATTTACTGCATTTGTATGCTCTCAATCCTCTCCAAATTCACATGAATACTTAAGCAAAAGAGTTCTCTAGCTACATGTGTCAAACCACCATCTTACCACAAAACTTGGATAAGTGCATTAAGGGTTCTGTGAATGCTTCAGCAAAAATGATTATGGTGGGTTTGGTGAATTCACGAAGATGGGTATGAATGAGAATGAGTACACATGTGAAAATGATGCACGTGTGATGCAAATTAAAAAAAAATTGACACATGAAAATATGCCACAGAGTTCCAACAAGCATTTTTAATATTGAATTTGCACCACCACCCCCCAACTTAAATAAAACATTGTCTTCAATGTTTAAGAATCAAAATTGAATGGGGAGTAACTGAAAATGGTAGAATACACCTGATGAGTGACGTGGGTAGCTCACTAAACACCAAAGATGGTAATCTGAAATGACGAAATGAAACTATCCTGCAATCAAAAACAAAGAAAACAACAGCAAAAAAAAAGGAAAAGAAAGAAAATAAGAAAAAACAAAAGCAAAACAAAATAAATAAAGAAACACATACCTTGGTGGTGTAGTCAAGGTTGATAGACTGGATCCACAAGTGGAATGTCTTCCACTTCTGGAACTTGCCTATCAATTAATATTTTAAGGCGTTGACCATTTACTTTAAAGATCCGACCATCCTTAGGATCTTCTATTTCTACCGCCCCATTTACAAAAACATTCTTTACTACAAAAGGGGCCAGTCCACTTAGACCGAATTTTTCCTGGGTGCTTATGGAGTCTAGAATCATATAAAAACACTCGATCATTAAGCTTAAACGTTTTTCTCAAAATATTTTTATCATGAAACGCTTTCATTTTAACCTTATAGATTCTAGAGCTCTCATAAGCATCATTTCTCAATTCCTCTAACTCGATCAACTGAAATTTTCTAAGCTTACCTGCTTCTCCCATATCAAAATTGAAATGCTTGATGGCCTAATAAGCTCGATGCTCGAGCTCCACAGGTAAGTGGCAAGGCTTCCCAAAAACAAGCCTATAAGGTGACATACCTAAGGGAGTTTTGAAAGCTGTACAATAGGCCCAAAGCGCATCAACTAGTCTTAAAGACCAATCTTTGCGATCTGGATTGACCGTTTTTTCTAAAATTTGCTTAATTTCCCTGTTTGCAAGTTCTACCTGTCCACTTGTCTGGGGGTGGTAGGCAGTAGAGATCTTATGTACCACCCCATATTTTTTCATCAAAGCCTCAAAAGAACGGTTGCAAAAATGTGTACCCCGATCACTAATGATAGCACGTGGTGTACCAAATCGAGATAACACATTCTCTTTGAGAAATTTGATTACCGTCCTATTATCATTGCTCCTGCAAGCTGCTGCCTCTACCCATTTTGACACATAATCTACTGCCACAATAATATATTGATATCCAAAAGAATGAGGAAATGGTCCCATAAAATCAATGCCCCAACAATCAAAAATTTCAATCACTAAAATTGGGTTTAAGGGCATCATATTACGACGGGATATAACTCCTAACTTTTGACACTTTTCACATGAGCGACAATAGATGTTTGCATCCTTAAATATGGTGGGCCAATAAAATCCACACTGCAGAATTTTTGCAGCGGTATTCTTCATTGAAAAGTGGCCCCCACAAGCTTGAGAGTGACAAAATTCCAAAACGCTAGCAATCTCTTCATCAGGGATGCAATGCCTTAAAATTTGGTTAGGGCAGTATTTGAAAAGAAAAGGATCATCCCAATAGAAATTACGTACCTCAGTTATGAACTTCCTCTTGTCCTGAGCGCTCCAATCCACCGGTATCTCACCTGCATCCAAATAATTCACAATACGAGCAAACCATGGTAGAGAAGTAATAGATAGTAAATGCTCATCGGGAAAATTATCCCTAATTGGCAGGTGGTCAGAGGTGTCCTCAAATGTGAGCCTCGAGAGATGGTCAGCCACTACGTTCTCCACTCCTTTCTTGTCTCTGATGGTGATGTCAAATTCCTGCAAAAGTAAAATCCATCGTATTAATCGTGCCTTAGCATCCTTCTTTGTAAGAAGGTACTTAAGGGCTGCATGATCTGTAAAAATAATAATAGGAAAACCAATCACGTAAGCACGAAACTTATCCAAAGCAAACACTACAGCTAGCAACTCTTTTTCAGTGGTAGAGTAATTCATCTGAGCACTATTTAGAGTTCTACTAGCATAGTAAATGACAAAAGGTTTTCCCTCCCTTCGCTGTCCAAGTACAGCACCTACAGCAAAATCACTTGCATCACACATAATCTCAAAAGGTAAAGTCCAATCAGGTGGCTGCATTATGGGTGCTGAGGTAAGCTTACCAATTAGCGTTTTAAAGGCCTCTTGACAATCTTGTGTCCACTCAAATGGGGCATCTTTAGCTAGGAGGTCACATAGTGGTCTAGATATGGTGGAAAAATTCTGTATGAACCTCCTATAAAAACCCGCATGACCAAGAAAGGATCTCACGTCCTTTACTGTCCTAGGTGTAGGCAACTTAGAGATTAATTCAATCTTAGATTGATCTACCTCTATCCCCCTAGAAGAAATAATATGCCCTAACACAATACCTGAAGGTACCATAAAGTGGCATTTTTCCCAATTCAAACCCAATTCCTTCTCCTCACAGCGAGTCAACACCCTCTTTAAATTCAATAAGCATGCATCAAAAGTAGATCCAAAAACAGTCAAGTCATCCATAAAAACTTCCATGCAATTTTCAACCATGTCACTAAAAATGCTCATCATGCAACGTTGAAAAGTAGCAGGTGCATTACACAATCCAAATGGCATTCTACGAAAAGCATAAGTACCGAAAGGACAAGTGAAAGTGGTTTTATCCTGGTCTTCTAATGCAATTTCAATTTGATAATAACCAGAATAACCATCCAAGAAACAATAGAAAGGATGACCAGCCACACGCTCAAGAATTTGATCAATAAAAGGGAGAGGAAAATGGTCTTTCCGGGTGGCAGCATTCAATTTTCTATAATCAATGCACATCTGCCACCCAGTCACAAGTTTTGTAGGGACTAGCTCTCCCAGGTCATTCTTCACCACAGTAACACCTGACTTCTTAGGAACAACCTGTGTAGGACTTACCCATTTACTATCAGCAATAGGATATATGATTCCTGCATCTAATAGTTTCAACACTTCATTTTTCACCACTTCTTTCATAGTAGGATTAAGCCTACGCTGGGGGTCTCTACGAGGGCTAGCTCCTTCCTCCAAATTAATTTTATGAGAACAGACCAGGGGACTAACACCTTTTATATCAGCAATGCTCCAACCTAAGGCTGACTTATGCTCACTTAGGATCCGAATTAATTTCTCACCTTGAGACTCAGACAATTCAGATGAGATAATAACAGGAAAAGTATCACCTGGACCAAGGAAAACATGCTTTAAACCCTTAGGCAGAGGTTTCAGTTCAACTTTGGGTGCTTCCACACTTGAAGGAATTTGCTTTTCCTCTCTCTCAGGCAACTCCTCAAACTTCGGTTGTCAAGCCCGAGTGCCATAATCCTGAGTTCTATCAAAGATAGCACAAATATCAACTACATCAGATGGATTACTGATAGAATCAAACTCAGAATTAACAAGAAAATACTCAAGGGGGTCAAAATCATGAACTATAGAAACTCCCTTTTCTATGAGTGAGTCAATCATGTATGTCTGGTGGCTCTCGTCATCATCTTCTGGCTGTCTTGCAATATGGAAGATATTCACCTCGAGAGTCATGTTTCCAAAAGAAAGCTTCATGAGCCCATTCCTGCAATTAATAAGAGTATTAGCAGTGGCAAGGAAAGGCCTACCTAAAATCACAGGAATTTTAGAAGTAGTATCAACAACAGAGCTAGTGTCAAGGATTAGGAAATCAACAGGATAATAAAATTTATCAATTTGAATTAGAACATCCTCTACCACACCCCGGGGTACTTTGACTGAACGGTCAGCCAATTGTAATACCACAGTGGTTGGTTTGATTTCTCCCAACCCCAACTGCAAATAAATAGAATATGGCATTAAATTCACGCTAGCTCCTAAATCTAGCAAAGCTTGCCCAAACTCATGATTTCCAATGCTGCATGCAATGGTTGGGTAACCAGGATCCTTGTACTTGGGAGGAATCCGCTACTCAATTAGAGCACTAACTTGTTCTGTCAGAAATGTTGTCTTCTTAACATGGTGCTTCCTCTTGACTGTACACAAATCTTTAAGAACTTTTGCGTAAGTAGGAACTTGTTTAATAACATGCAAAAGAGGGAGGTTAATTTTTACCTGCTTGAGATTCTCCAAGATTTCATTGTTAGGATCCAAAGTTCGCTTATTCAGTTTTAAAGCTTGAGGAAATGGTACCTTAACTGGGCTCTTTATTACCTCGGCTTCTTTGGGTAGCTCGGCACCACTATTGCTTTGATCCTCTTCCACATCCTCTGATTTGTTCGTGTTGGGATGTGTAATGACTTACCACTTCGTGTCACAATGGCATTCGCATCCTTCAAATTCTCTTGTGCCATGTGTTGACCATGGGGTACGAATTGAGCTTGAGAAGGAAACTTACCTCGCTCATTCATACTCAAGGAGCTCATCAATTTGGACACTTGGCTTTTTATCTCCTTATTTTCTTCAACAACCTGCGTAATCAAAAATTCAAACTTTTGGTTAGTCTTACCTTGTGCCTCAATAAAAGCATGTAAAGTATCTTCTAAGGGGCTCCTAGAAGATGAAGGTGCATGATATGGTGTAGGATATGATCTAGGGGGTTGTGCAGGCGGCTGGTTTTCAGACTTCCAGCTAAAATTGGGGTGATTACGCCACCCCGGATTATAGGTGTCAGAGAAATGTGTAAAAGGCTTCTTGTACATACCTAAGGCATTACATTGTTCCTCATACATTCCTCTCATCTCAGCCAATGTGGGACACTCTTGGGCAAGGTGATCTACCCCACCACACACAAAACATGGTCCAAAAGACTCTACATGATTAGCCACGTGTGTTGGCTTTAAGTCCTTAGTCTTCAACGCCTCTAGCTCTCTAGTGAGCATCTCAACCTTAGCTTTTAGGTTATCTTCTTCCCTGAGATGGTAAATTCCACCACCATTTAGATTTCCTGCAGGTCGTGACCTATTTGTGCTCTCAGTAGCACTAGGTCCAATCCAAGTGTGAGCTTTTTCAGCAAGCTCATTGAGGTATTCTATGGCCTCATCAGGATCTTTCTGTAAGAACTCACCATTACACATCATCTCTACAAATTGACACTCTCTAGGTGTAAGTCCCTCATAAAAATAGCTCACTAAGCGCCAATTCTCATATCCATGGTGAGGACACATACTCAATAGCTCCTTAAATCTCTCCCAAGACTGATACAAAGTCTCACTATCCTTTTGTACAAAGATGGAGATTTGCCTTTTTAAAGCATTGGTCTTATGTTGGGGAAAGTATTTATTAAAGAATACCTGAGTCATCTCATTCCATGACCCAATAGATCGTGGTCTCAATGAGTATAGCCAACTCTTAGCTCTATCTTTCAAAGAGAAAGGAAAGAACTTAAGTCTCACAATGTCATCAGTTGCATTTTGACTATGAAAAGTCACAACTACTTCCTCAAACTCCCTAATGTGCACATATGGATTTTCATTTTCCAAGCCATGAAAAGTAGGGAGTAACTGTATCATCCATGTTTTAAAATCCAATTGGCGAATATTAGCTGGAAACATGATGCATGATAGTGTGGCTGTGCGTGTAGGGTGGAGGTAATCCTGAAGGGTCCTAGTGGGATGATCTTCGTGTTCACTCATTTTCTCATAATTAGAAGAATTATCAAACAAATGATCAGAAAAATTAAACTCTGACTCTAACACAGGTCTACAAGCAAACCGACCAAAGGCGTCTCTATACCTGTGCATGCAAGGTAGAGAAAAACGCAACACTAAATAAAAAGCTACAAAAATAAAAAGAAAATAATAAAAAAAAATGCAGCAAGCTAAAATAGGGAACGAAGTTACCGCCTTTACAAACTGTTGAAAAGAAAAACTATCTCACAATTCTTCTACCGTCTCCCCGGCAACGGCGCCAAAATTTGATTACGCCCAAAGAATAACACGGTAGTTGTAGCACAGCTTTGGGGTGTCGATTCCACAGGGAGACAAATTAAAAGAATAGCAAGAGGAACAAAGAAACTAAAGAAAAATATTAAATAAGTAATAGAGAACAAAGATTAATTTTAAATGTAAATTAAAGTGAAGCAAAGTGATTAACAGAAAAAGTACTCAAATTTGACAAACAGTAGAGCGTCGGGAATCCCTTGCACAAATCTGGTATTTTAATTATTCTTAATTCATTGGATAACTCAATTAGGAACTCAATTCCCGCAATTCCCAATCGGAAGGTATAGATTTATAAACCAGACTTAAATCAAATGTAACCCTTTGAAAAAACATTCACCACTTTTAAAAAACGTGAATTACTACACCTATTGATAAAATCCAATGACGACAATATACTCAGGAAGCGATATTGCAGCAAAAAATTAAATCAATATAGATAAATAATTGATCCAAACATAATCAAAGAACTAATCCATTCAATAGAAAAAGCATGACTGAATCCATAAACAGAATAAATTCTATGATTATTCGGAGAAGAAAACATCAACGATGAATTGAGAATGATAAAACAAAAGAGTTTTAGAAATTAAAAATCAAATACATGAATTAAGAATAAATTAGAAATACCATCTAATGTGCAAGTTCATCCCTAACCCTACTTGAGAATTTAGTTACCTATAAATATACTGGACAACAAAAATCTCCAGAGAAAACTGAAGCGAACGGTGGCCATGGAAGTGATTTTCTCCTCTCTTCAGATCTGCCTCTTGTGCCTCTTCCTCCCCCTCTATTTCGTGCTAATGATATACTTATATAGGGTAGGAAATAAACCCTAATGTCCTCTTAATTTCCGCATAAAAAAATCGCCTAAATTTTAGGACTTATCTTGGGAGCCACATACGCCCCTCAGGAGTTCGAATTTGGAAATGCCTATTAGAGACAAAGTTATATCCCTTTAAGATAGCTTTCTAATGAATCCAGAATTGAATCAATCCAATATGTGAGTAAAAAGATACAGTCAAAAAACTAAAGTATGTCCAGACTGTCTCCTAGCGAATTTCGGACTTGGACTTCTTGTGGTTTCATTTTGTGATTTTTTTTTTCTTTTCCTTTTCTTCAAAATTGCTCTAAAACCCCATGAATTTCCTCCTTTGAATTTGACTGGGCTTGACTTGCTCTTTTATAAACTCTGAAATTAAACATAAAAAAACTGCTTAGGAGTATCCCAACGTAAATAGAAATTCAATTTAAGAATACACATTAATTCCTATGATTTCTATTCACATTTTAGCATTTTAGTCCAATAATAGGGTATTTTGAGTGCACTTTCGCACACTCATCAGCCACCTAAAGACATTCTTCAGCCTTCCATCATCATCGTGGTCGATGTCTGAAGGGCGTGCCTTATCAATATAATTTCTGCAATCTTTCTCACTGAAAGGCAAGTTCTCAAACCCACCCACTTCTTGCACAAGTGCTGCAAAACTCTTGTTTAGTCTAATGCCAGCTTGATCATTTGTATATAATACTCTCTTAACAGACTCGCTCACTTCTTTATTACAGCGAAAGAATCTCGACTTCTGTGGACTTAGGCCGTGATTGTGGGAATTGTGAACACTCAACAACTTGAATACTCCATCCATGAACGTAGCATTTATCTTTGCCTTACAGTCAGTCTTTGACGTCGGACGTGGTCTCGCAACATTTTTCGTCCGGTTCCGTGCCTTCCCACCACGAGAACAACAAAGCGTGATATATCTGAGGCTCCCATCCTCAAACCTATGACTCCTTTGAGTCATTATCCCAAAACCGCATTGTTTCCCATAGCCTTTATAATAAGAAACTAACTCGTCTTCAGATTTGAAGACCATCCCCACCTTCGGCTCCTCAATGATATCGGCCCCCTTATTATGCACTGTATTTTCTATCTCGGCCTCATTGTTATCTTCAGATTCAGAGGATGTAGAGAAGATTTGAACCTCCCTCAAGTCAAGTGTGGGCTCTTGAATTTCTTCAACATGGCTGGAACTTGCAGATAGAATACCAATTAAAGAGGGGGGAGCTGATGACTGAAATTCTGGCATAAGATTTTCCTACAGTTTACAACAATAAAAACCAATATTTAAATTGATATAAACATTTTTATAAATAATTAATTCATCACCTGACAAGTCCATGAAGATGGGTTGGCATTAGGACAAGGTAAGAAAGGTGGTAACAAAGCATGTGGCATTGGTGCATGGCCCCCATGCATATAACTTGAGAAATCTGGATAAAATGATATTGGTATCACCTAACATATAGATCAATAATGAAAATTAACTAAAGATGTAGTAATAAATATAGACATTAATAAAACTATGGTGTCAAATTAATATTTAAAGTACCTGGGTTGTTGGATTGATAGATGCATTTGTGCTAGGAGGTGTTGACAAATATGTATAAAATGGTCTTGGTATCACCTAAGATGTCAACAACCGTGTCTTGATAATGAGCAAAAAAACTAAAAGAGGTGAGAAACTCCACATACCTGAGTTGATGGATTATGTTGCCCAGATGACTAACACAAGAGGGGTGGTGAATTGAGTTGTATTAAAAAAAAAATTATAAATCAAATATATAATATAAAATATAAACAAAATATGAAATAACAATAAATATAAAGAGTAAAGGTAAGAGATAAGCAAACTCATTATGTTAACGAGGTTCGGCCCTACTGCCTACGTCCTCGCCTCAAGCTACCCCTTGAGGATCCCAAATTCACTATTCAACCTCCTTCAGGTGGAGATAAAAACCTATTACACCTTTGAACAACACCGCTACAAAGGATCCGTGTAGAACACCCTCTACACTTGCAATCACCATACACGTGGTGATTCAACTATTCCCCGTGTAGAACACTTTCTACACGCACAAGGGTTATACAAACCCTTTTTCTGATACAAGAGCTGATAGTGGGTAGGTTATCAGAAAACACTCCTCAATGAGTGAAATAAGAACAATACAGCACAAACTATATCTCTCAAAATGGACAAGAATTAAGGCTCAATGCTTAGAGAAGAGAGAATGAAAGCTTTGAATGAATGTTGTATGCTCTGGATGTTGTAAATGTGAAGCTCTCAAATGATCTATTTATAGGCATATGAGACTTCATATTCAAATTTAAAAAGATTCACTTGTCAAAGACAACATCATTCACTTCTCCAAAAAATTCAAATAAAAGGTTCTTCTTTTTCAATTGTCAAAAACAACATCATTCATTTTTCAAAAACTTCAAACCTAATATTTTACTTTTGGCATATGACAAAAGGAGCACACTTTACTTTTCAAAAGATTCAAACCTAATCTTTTACTTTTTGCATATGACAAAAGGAGCACACTTTACTTTTCAAATTTTTCAAACAAAAACATCTACCTTTTGCATAAGTCAAAAAAAGCATCAATCACTTTTAAAAATATTCAAATAAAACATGCACATGTGAAAGATGATAATCAATCATCTTTAATATTTTCAAAGTTCAACCCTTTAATCAAGGTATGCACATGTGAAAGATGACAATCAATCATCTTTCAAAATTTTCAACTTTAATTTTCAAAATATTCATGCACATGTAGAAAATGTATTTTAATGCTTTATGATAAAATATTAATTTTGAGCCTTAATCCTAATTTCGAATTTTTAAGAGATTTACAACATTACTCTATAATTTTAATGTGAACTTGTTCCCTTCTTGCTTATGCTTGTTTCCTTGATGTGCTTGACTTCATTGTGTAGACAACTTGAGCTTGAGACTCCTTTATTCTTTGAATTCATTTGTTATCATCAAAATCCATGTGTAGATATATAATTACACAAACCTTGAAACCTTGGGTTCAACAATCTCCCCCTTTTTGATGATGACAAATACTTGATAGAACCTGAAACCTGTATTAATACTTAAGCTCCCCCTGAGAATGTGCGTTAGTTTTTCAAGCAAAAGTATGAATATAATTCCAAGCATATATAACAAGTTTAGCAATTCAAACAATGTTAATGTTCTAATCTAACACTTCTCCCCCTTTTGACATCATTAAAAAGGATCCGCAACAAGTAAATCGACTGAAGAAAACGGTGCGTTAGTAGACACTGTAGATAGTTGAAAAAAAAAAATTAGATCCGTCCGTGACCCGACAAGTGTGGCTGGAGATTTGAAAAAAATCGCCTGATGTTGTTGACAAACGAGATTGAAGGCTCCGAGTTTCTAAAAAATGTCATTTTCACCGATCGGGAAAAAAAATCACATTGCTCTTTGACTTGGATGATAGCTCGTCTGGTTCTTTATGCTATCTCTATAAAATCAGTCCTAAAGTTCATCCAATCCGCATCAAGTTTTCTTCTCATCTCTATAACTCATCTGCATTCCTTCAACATTCTCGTTTTAAGCCTTCTATTCATTTCTCAATGGCTCATTCTTCTAACATTTCTCTAGATCCATCCATGAGGCATTCTGCGCCTCAACCTCCTGTCCTTTCTGCAGCTGTCATTGGTGCCATGTTGCAGCAAGAAAATAGTAATTTGGCTAATAAGTCAGATTCTGATGCTATCTATGACTTGGTGAGTCTTGGGACTCGCTATTCTTCCTCTATTGTTGCTTTTTCCCAGCAGCTACAAGCCAGAAATCATGAAGTTGAAAAGCTCAAAGAACAAATTGTTGTACTTCAACAAATTGTTCAAGAGTCTCACACAAGGGAAGGAATCATTCAGAAGAAGAATAAACAATTGAAATCTTTATTAGATTCTTCATTCCGCTTGCCGGTTCCCATGAATAAGAATGACATGATATTGTATGAAGAGAATGAGCGTCTCAAACATGAGGCTAAGAATCTCAAATTTATGTAAAAGTATTTAAAAAATCTATCTCTATTTTTATTGACTCTGGTCTATCTTTTAAGAGATTTTCATAGCATGCATCATACCTATTTCTCTTCTGATCATACATAATCTATCTTCTGGTAAAGGTTTTGTGAAAATATCTGCTAACTGATCGTGTGTGTTTGTGAACTCTAGTACTATATCGCCTTTCTGCACATGATCTCGAAGAAAATGATATCTTATTTCAATATGCTTAGTTCTAGAATGTTGTATTGGGTTCTTTGAAAGATTTATAGCACTTGTATTATCACATTTGATTGGAATGTGATTATACATGAGTTTAAAATCTTCAAGTTGTTGCTTCATGTAGAGAACTTGAGCACAACAACTATCCGCAGCAACATATTCTGCCTCAGCAGTAGATAGTGCAACAGAATTTTATTTTTTACTAAACCAGGAAACTAGTGCATGACCTAAGAAATGGCATGCTCCACTAGTGCTTTTTCGATCTATTTTACAACCAGCATAATCGGCATCTGTGTAGCTGATTAGATCGAAAGATGTGTGCTTAGGGTATCATAACCCTAGGTTAATTGTACCACTAAGATATCTAAGAATGCGCTTAACTGCAATTAAATGTGATTCTTTTGGAGATGATTGAAAGCGTGCACACAAGCACACACTAAACATAATATCTGGTCTACTGGCTGTCAAATATAATAAGCTACCAATCATACCTCGATATACTTTCGAGTCAACTGGCTTACCGGTTTCATCTTTATCAAGTTTAGTTGATGGGCTCATTGGTGTTCCAACTTCCTTAGCACCCTCCATCCCAAACTTCTTCAGTAATTCCTTAATATATTTTGATTGATTGATGAATGTCCCACTTTTTGCTTGCTTAATTTGCAATCCGAGAAAAAATGTAAGTTCTCCCATCATGCTCATCTCAAATTCTTCCTGCATAGTCTTAACAAAAACTTGACACACATTTTCATTAGTAGCACCGAATATTATATCATCAACATAAATCTGAATTAAAAGAATATCATCATTTTCATATTTAATGAAAAGAGTTGTGTCGATTTTTCCTCTTAAAAAACTTTTTTCAATCAAGAAACCACTGAGTCTCTCGTACCAAGCTCTAGGAGCTTGTTTAAGTCTATATAGAGCTTTTATGAGTTTGAAAACATGATTTGGGGAAATATGATTTTCAAAACCTGGAGGTTGCTCAACATATACTTCTTCATTTATAAAACCATTTAAGAAAGCACTTTTAACATCTATTTGAAAAAGCTTGAAATCTTTATAACAAGCATATGCAAGTAGCATTCGAATAGCTTCTAATCTTGTGACTGGTGCATATATCTCATCATAATCGATTCATTCTTCTTGATTAAAACCTTGGGCTACAAGTCGAGCCTTATTTCTAGTAATGACTCCGGACTCATCTTTCTTATTTCTAAAAACCCATTTTGTTCCAATAATAGTATGCTTTTTGGGTCTAGGAACAAGTATCCAAACATCATTTCTTTCAAATTGATTCAACTCTTCTTGCATAGCTAGAATCCAAGATTCATCAAGAAGTGCGTCATCAATATTATTGGGTTCAATCTGAGATAGAAAAGCAGTATGATTGCAAATATTTCTAAGAGATGATCGAGTACTTACACCTTGTGAAGGTTCTCCCAAAATTTGTTCCACTGGATGATCTTTCACAAATTTCCACTGTTTGGTTGCATCTTGTATTAAATTTTGATGATCTTTTCTGATGGTTCCATGTTGAACTTCTTCTATTGTGTTCTCTTTGTTGAGATTGAGACTTTCCGTGTTATTTATACCTCCTGTTTCTTCATCAATAGATTTCTTGGAGAGTGGAGAATTAGATTCATCAAATACTACATGCATAGATTCTTGTACAGTTGAAGTCTTTTTATTGAATACTCTATAAGCTTTACTATTAGTAGAATACCCGAGAAAAATACCTTCATCAGATTTTGCATCAAACTTGCCTAAATTATCCCTGTCATTCAAAATAAAACATTTGCATCCAAATGCATGAAAGTAACTAATGTTGGGCTTTTTCTCATTCCAAAGCTCATGGGGGGTTTTATCTAATTTAGATCTTAGCATAACTCTATTTATAACATAACATGCAGTACTTACCGCTTCGGCCCAAAAATAACTAGGCAAGTTATTCTCATTGAGCATTGTTCTTGCCATCTCTTGAAGAGATCTATTTTTCCTCTCTACTACCCCATTTTGTTGAGGAGTTCAAGGAGCAGAAAAATTATACACAAAACCATTTTCATCACAAAATGTTTCAATATTTTTATTAACAAACTCTTTTCCCCTATCACTTCGGATACTTGAAATAGTATAGCCCTTTTCATTTTGAATTCTCTTGCATAACTTGGTAAAGGCATTATGTGCCTCATCTTTATGAGCAAGAAAGATGACCCAAGTATATCTAGAGAAATCATCAACAATAACAAATGCATAATATTTTCCTCCTAGAATTGCAACTCTATTTGGTCCAAAAAGATCCATGTGTATCAGTTGCAATGGTCTAGTAGTGGAAATATGTTTCTTGGTTTTAAAAGAAGTTTTTGTTTGTTTACCAAATTGGCATGCATTACAAATTTTGTCTTTAAGAAAAAATGTTTTTGGTAAACCTCTCACAAGATCATTTTTTGAAAGTTTGGAAATAAGTTCCATGTTGGCATGACCTAATCTTCTATGTCATAGCCAACTAGTTTCATTTTGAGCTGAAAAGCAAATAGTATCTTGTGAGGTAATTTCTTCAAAATCGATTGTATAAACATTGTTGCTTCTAAAAGCAATAAAACAAATATTACAATCACGATCATTCAAAATAATGCACTTATCCATTTTGAAAGTAACTGTAAATCCTTTATCACATAATTGACTTATGCTCAAAAGATTATGTTTTAGACATTCAACAAATAGAACATCTTCAATTATGAGAGAAAATTCATTACTAATTTTACATATTCCCACGATCTTCCCTTTCGAGTTGTCTCCAAATGTCACGTGTCCTTCTTCTTTATATCTAAGATCAAAGAACTTAGTCTTGTCTCCCGTCATGTGTCTTGAACATCCACTATCTAAAAACAATTTGTTTTTGCTTGTGGATGACTTCATGCATACCTATAAAAACAATTAAAATGATTTTTCTTGGTACCCAAGTTCTTTGGGTCCTTTATTTATTAGTATTAGAAGAAACAAGATTTTTAGGTACCCATATGGCCCTAATAGTCATTGTATGATTTCTTCTAATAGGACAAGCATGATAATTATGACCATTTCTATTACAGAAATTGCAAACAGCATGTGACATATATGAAAAACTTGAATGATTATAATAATATCTTTTTTTGACAAAATTATTTTTATGAAAAGAATTTTGAATATTGGTCTTTGATGTAGAAGGATAATCAAAGAAATTTTTATAAGGTTTATATTTTTGTTTTGGCATATATCCTAAGCCTGCCTTATCAAAAACACATCTTTGACTACCAAGAAGTTTTTCAAAATTTCGTTTTCCATTCGTAAAGTTTTCAACAATATTTTCTAAATCGGTTTTCTTCTTATTCAACTCAAGATTTTCATCTTTCAAAATGATATTTTCTTTTCTTAAAATATCAATTTCGTTTGTTAAAGAAGAATTTTTCTTTTTCAAAGCAGTATATTTGATACCCAATTTTTCAAATTCCTCATATACCTCTTCTAAAACATTTTGCAATTTTTCATATGAATGATCTTCAATATTATCAAGATTTGTTACCTCAATGTCATCTTTAGCCATAAGACAAAGATTTGCTGATTCTCTATTGCTTGCTTCACTATCTGAGCTACTTGAATCATCATCCCATGTAGCGTTCATTGCTTTCTTGCCCTTGTTTCGATCTTTCTTTAGCATAGGACAATCTGGCTTGATATGACCAGGTTTATTGCATTTATAACAAATTAAAATGTCATTTTTACCTGAATCTTTCTTAGAAAACTTTTTGAAGGATTTCCTCAGAGGAGTTTTATTTTTCTTTAAGAACCTCTGAATTCTTCTTGTTATAATCGCAACTTCTTCATCTTTGTCTTCATTTTCCTCATCTTCATCACTTTCACTTTCATGAGGAACAGCTTTAAGTGCCAAGCTCTTCTTTGACTTTCCTTCTTCTTCTCCTCTTTTCAATGTGTACTCATGGGTGATAAGTGACCCTATGAGTTCATTCACTTCGAGCTTCTTGAGGTCTCTAGCTTCAAGAATCGCTGTCACTTTTGATTTCCAGCGTTTTGGTAGAGAGTTGAGAATTTTTCTTACTATCTCCACCTTGGAATAAACTTTGCCAAGAGCTGTCAAGCTGTTTATGATGTTAGTAAAACGAGTATGCATACTAGAAATAGATTCATCATCATTCATCTTAAACATTTCATATTCATGAGTAAGAATATAAATTTTTTGTTCCTTGACTTGCGAAGTTCCTTCATAAGTAACTTCCAAGTTATCCCAAATTTCTTTTGCCGTAGCACAAGTCATTATTCTATTAAACTCATTTCCATTGAGAGCATTAAATAATAAATTCATAGCAGTTAAATTCAAAGTATAAAGTCTATCATCTTCACGATCAAACTCTTCTTCTTCCTTTTTGACTTTTACTCCATCAACCACTTTTGTTGGAATATAAGGTCCATTTACAATGCATTTCCAGATTTCTCGACCTTGAGCTTGAAGGAATATTGACCGGTGCAAAACTGCAAGTGCACAGTATCGTAGTTTTATAGTAAAGTAATAAGAAGAGTATCGTCCTCAGGGATTAGTACCTTACGTTTGCCAAATACCAAAATTATACTAAACTTGATTTTATCTAAAGGAATCACTAAGATTTTTGTAGTTGCAATTTAAACTAGATCAACTCAAGAAAAATATGCAAAGGAAATAACACTGACGTTCGAAGATCAAATTAATGGGAAGAAAACTTCTAGGAAATCGATTTCACCTACTTCTTCACTATGCTTTTCTCATCCAGCTAATTTAATTTAAATCTCTTTTGTCTATTAGCAAATCTCTAATTCATCCAAAAGCCTCTTTCGATAGTCAATTGGAATTGACTCTTGGTTATCAATTCACACAAGAATATGCAAATTCAATAATCAAGAACACAATAAGACCAATGATTTAATTACTACATAGGTTCATACAAGTCTTTCGATCTCTATACTTACCTATGCTGAAATATCCAAGATCTACCCTATGATTCCCTCTTTCGATAGCAAATCACAAGATTACTTATCATCTAATCAATGGCCAGTTAATTAGAAGCAATAAATTCAGAATAAATCAGATAAACAAAGAGAGAATTGCATTAAATTAGCATAGACAATCAAGCATAGTTCAGAAATAGGTTACATCGTTTTCCTAGAATGAAGAAAATTTAGCTCATGCTAGAAATGGAATTCAACATAAACGAATTCACCATAATTGTTCTGAGAAGATGGGAAGAAAATTAAACACTGAAAAATCCTCCTTGCAGCCGCAACTCGTCGTCAAAAGCTCAAGGGAACGATTCAACGCTTTTCTCCCGTCCGTGCTCGTGTATGATTCCAACGTACGTGCAATAATTGGAATTCCCTCTCCAAAACAGATGATTTGAATCCCTCTAGCTATGTTTTTCTCTCTCAAAAAGTGTTCTCCAGTCAAAACTCGCGGCCATAGAGTGAAAAATCTCTTTTATATGGTCTGACGGCGGAAGACCCTAATTCTGTCAAAATACGATGTTCGCTCGAGCGGGGTGTCGAGCGAACATCGAGCGTTCGACTCTGCCTGATTTCGCTCGAGCGTCCTATTAAGCGCACGTCGAGCATTCGACTTTGCTTGATTTCGCTCGAGCGGCCAATGTCTCCGCTCGAGCGAACCTTGTTTTCCAGCAACCCGCTCGAGCTCCCTGTCGAGCGGTAGTCGAGCGTTTGAATCTGCCTGAATTCGCTCGAGCGGCCAAAAGCCTCCGCTCGAGCGAACTTGTAAAATCTGCAATATGAAATTTTGCAAGTCATCAAATACCCCCAAACTTACAACTTTGTTTGTCCTCAAACAAAAAGAAAAGCAAATGAATGTTTAGGCAATATCGACTCGACCCGAAAGAGAAGTATCATCACTCACCAAGCTTTTATGAATTTAGAATTCATCTCTAGTATCTTACTCTTTTAACATCAAAGATAGCAAGAAAATCAATCAAAAATTTTGCAATTTGTCAAGCAAGAGTTAGGCGTTTACTTCAACCTAAATCTAAGACCTTGAGTGTGTGTGTGATATAGTCAATTTAACCTCAAACCACCTGCAAACTCAGATAAAAGTAGAACAACCAAAATCAGAAGAATTCTCTTAAAACTTAACCCCATAAGTCCAACTTTCAGAAATCCTCTCCACTAATGTAGTCAACACCAAAATCAGAGATCAAAAGGTCTTTAATAAGGTTGTAATGATAGGCCACAGGGTGAGGGTTAAGAAAGAACTGGATATGGAAAATCAAAGCAAACTGGGAAAATACTTAGTGAAAAGAACACTAAAAGAGATACCCATATGATTCAAATCATAGCTCTTTCTTGGCAATATGCTCATACTTGTGGCATTATTATTGCTGTAATCACTGATGTAATACCAACAATTCCCTTAATCAAAATCTGAGGTAATTCACACTCCGCTTAGCGACTTCTTTTTCTTTTGTTTGTTTGTTTGTTTTTTTTTTTCAGTCACTTCCTTTCTTCTTCTTCTTCTTCTTTGATCAAACAGAGCAAACATAATACGGTTCATCATGGAACAAATTTTCTCTTTTAAATGTAACTCTCCACCAAAGTATTTTCTCAAATGATCAAAGGTAGATTCATTGTTTTTCAGGCTTAGAGCGGGCATGGTTTATGTAGTTCAAAGAATAAATAAAAGCTTATAAAGGCTCAAGGGGGTTGACTATGGAAACACATCATGTAATGATGGCGTGACATTTAGGACGGCTGGGAAAGCTTTTTGGTTATGCCAAAGAAATGCCTAGATCATTTCTCTAATATTTGGTCTCAACTAGGATTTCGCCTCAAGGACCCATCAACGGATTCTAGAGCAAAGTAAAATCGAACCTCCCTCTTTCAATTAATTCAACTTCTTCTCTTCATAAGCAAAATGGAATAAGACAAAAAAGGACTATGTGCTCAATCGTGTTCAAGGTCAAAGATTTAAACCAAAGTACCCACAAAACTTCACTTGACATAAAAGAAATTTTTGAAAATTTTTCTCAAAACCATCTTCAATCACAAATTTCAGAGTCATAGAGAATTCAATCTTACTCCAATGCATGCTTGGTAAGAGAATCAAACAACCCATGACTTAGAAAACAAGAGGATCAAATGATTATAGGAGTTTACACCCCCAAACTTAAACTAAACAATGTCCTCATTGTAATGCAAAAGTAAAAAGGATTGAAGAAATAAAAGAACTTCCCTGGTTTCATGGTGAATCTTCCGTAGATTAGAATTTTTCAGCTCTTTAT
>NC_056765.1:20403393-20540893 GCF_018687715.1 Carya illinoinensis
AAGAAAAAGAAAAAGGGGGGGGGGGGTGGTGGTGGTGTGGTGTTCACTATGTGCTTCCTTGCACTTGGTTTCTTGACTCCATGCCATATATAAGTGAAAACATAGTACAAGAATGGAGTTGGTATAACTAGTTATTAGTAAATTTCTATTTGTTAAAGACTCAATTATATTTTTATTGAATTCCATTTGAAATCTAATAAATAAGTTTGCCATTCATTTTGAAAACAGCATACACATTTTGCGCTTTTTAGCGCGCTCAATTACATGCAGTTTGCTTTGGGGGTGAAGACGTCAGAGTCATGGGACTGACTTAAAATTAAGTTTATAACTAGGACATGATAAAGAAAGGCCAATGAAAGCAAGCTTAAATAGCATGTGGTATGGGGTTTGGAGGGTTAAGTTGAGGTTTGAGCATGTGTGCCTACTACCATTTGGCATGAATTGGGAACACAGATTTCTTGGTATG
The DNA here is from genome assembly GCF_018687715.1 of Carya illinoinensis. NCBI lineage: Eukaryota > Viridiplantae > Streptophyta > Magnoliopsida > Fagales > Juglandaceae > Carya > Carya illinoinensis. The sequence continues at coordinate 20,403,860 of NC_056765.1, forward strand.
TTGTCTGACTTACCAATGTTTGAGACCAGTCTTGCTGGACTGATTTTGTTAGGGGTTATTTTGATGATAAATTCTGGCATTATAGACATGCAAGCCATAATTTTCAGGAAGATATCTGTGTAGAAATTACCATTTTACAAACTGCACTTCTATCAAGTTTTTAACTGACTGAAGGAACATGGTTTATAAAATATTTGTTATCTCTGAATTTAAAGGTCAATTCAATCACGAGAGTTTGGTGGAATATATATTTTTTAGAAGTAGAATTTGGGATAATATTGAATATGTTTTCTCTGTGTACTGAATGATAATAGGTTTGTTAACTTTTGGCAATGGTTCTTGGAATAATTAGCATTGCCTTCTTCCCTAAGTATTGCGTGAAGCGGTCACTAGTTTAATCGTGTGGTATTGCAAGTCTAGTACTTGTTAAAAAAAGTGAATAAACGGTTACCTATTTGTATTGTTTATAAGAAGTATCAACTTAAGACATTTTATTAAGGTATGCTCCTCTGATGGTTACAGGTTATTCCACGGCAGTTGTGTGATAATGCTGGATTTGATGCAACGGATGTACTGAACAAATTAAGACAGAAACACGCACTTCAATCTGGTTGGCATCTTTCCATCGTAGATACTAGATATTTCCCTGCTTTCGTTTTTGGTTAAATAATGGTTCGTTACTGAAACATCCCTTTTTGTCTTCAAATATGGTCACCAGAATCAATTGACTATTTTTTTTTTTAATTTTTTATAAAAGAGGACAAAGCCTCAATGTTATTGATAAACCCTCACTTATGGTAGAGGAATACTACGATAACAAACCAACAACTAGAATATACAGAGAACAAAAAGTAAAGTAAATAATCTAGCCATATTGGAGAGACGATATTAAAGTAAATAATCTAGCCATGTTACCCTAATATTATCCCAGAAAAACAGCATTTTCCCTGTCTGGAGAGACTATATTGGATGATTTCTGCAGCATATGAGGTGGTTTTATGTTTGATAGTAGTTTCAGAGTTTTTTCCCCCTTTTACCAAATATTTCAAATCTTTAACAGGTGAAGGTGCAAATTATGGTGTGGATATCAATACTGGTGGAATTACCGATTCATTTGCCAATTTTGTCTGGGAGCCTGCAGTTGTGAAGGTATCTTTCTGTTTTAGGTCCTTTAATATGTGTATATGTTTGGATGAATAATGTCTTTGCTGACAATTTTATTCTTTTGGCCACTATGGTAACTGCTTAATTGCAGATTAATGCTATTAATGCTGCTACTGAGGCTGCCTGCCTTATTTTAAGCGTAGATGAGACAGTAAAAAACCCAAAGGTATTGTCATTTCTGGATTGTGGTTTGAAAGTGAAAACTTGTACCTTATTTTGTTATTTTTATTTTGGTTTTTTGAGGCTTTGTTTGTGAATAGAAAATGATCATATAACTTGATCAGTTAGGGTACATTGAATAATATGTCAGACTCTCACTTCTGGCTCAAAATAAATAGAAAGACAAAAATCCTGATGCGCTCTTAAAAATACAAATTCCACATATTCACAAATACGTATTGATCTGAAAGACCAATTCCAAGAATCCACATAAATATTTAGGGTAAGTTTAGTATGCAAAACGAACAGTTCTATTCTTTTGTTTGGTGACAACACATGATATACTGATTGAAATTGAATTAAAATTCATAAAATACCCAAAGGCCACAGCCTTTTTTTTTTTTTTTTATCAGAAAAACCAACCTCCTTTTATAAGTTAAAACCTGATTGTCGGCCAGCCACAAAAACCTAGGCTATCCTCATTGTGCATGTGGGTGGTTGGATCACCCCCAAAATGGTTCAACCACTCTTGTGGGCCTTTATTGGTGGGTGACCACCAAAATTGGTTGGAGTACAGCCCCTAGGACTTTAAAAATTATTATTTTTCTAAAATAAACATTTGAAAAAATAAGGGTATTTTTGAAAAACTCCTACTCCAATGCCCTAGGATTACTAGGACCCTACTTTGCGAGTTAGAAATACCCTTATTAGTTATTTGAAAAGTGTTAATCATATTATATTGGCAAGCACTTTTTCTAGCTTGTCTTTAAGAATTCTTCGTTATAAATGCTTGGAGGTGATGCAGGATAGTCTCAGTGGTCTTAGGTGTCTTGCCATTTTTAATCATAAGGGCGGTTTAGGATGGGTAATAGAGATGAAGGGTACATTTGGTAAATGAGATGAGATGAGAAATTCTCATAACTTCTCATAATTTCATTTTTAAACATCACTCAAATACAAAATACTTTAATTTCAAATATTCAACTTTTTTATATAATCATTACCTAATCATTACCTAATCATTATCCAAATACAAAAATCAATAGAATTTTTACGAACTTTAAAACAAAACACAAAAACCAATACAACTTCAAAACAAAAATAATATTAAAAAAGTATATTCAAATAATTTTTTTAACTTTATAATATTTTTATTTAACTTTTTCTTTCTCATTTCTCAAAACCCAATGAAATATTTTAACTCAAATTATTTCACTACTATTTACATAATTCTGAGATACTCCAAGTATCCAAAATGAGCCCTTAGTGACAAGGATTCAGGATCTGTGAGTTGTTGATGGCTTGTTGTGTGCATGTAACACTCCGTTTCCCCAGGGTTGATAATAAAGTCATTTTTCGAAATCTCGAGGAACCGGAGTGCTACTAACATTGACTTAAAACTCTTTCTTCTTGATGGGTTTTCATAAAATATCTTGATGCATGTCATTGCGGCTAATGTGAAACTTTTGCATAAAATCATGACATATAAATTTATCATGACTTGAGCATATGAAAAGGGGCTTTCAATGGAGGACATACATACATAGTAATTTTATAAAAGACATTGTTTACCATACATATGTATAAGGTATGATCATGCTTCTTACCAACTTGGTAGCGTTAATCCAATATTTTTAGGGTGAAGTTGATTACCTATAAAATATGCAAGTAGTTTCCGTAAATATCTAATTAATCACGTACTTTTAAATTAAAACCGAAATGCTAAAATATTGTATATTTACCTAAAGCCTAAAATCCTCCAAACCCTAAAATACATTAAATAACCCATATTTCTATAAGCATCAAGTCCTTATAACCGTAAAATCACATTGACTCCATAATGTTGATGTTAAAATTGTAAATCTAGTGTTTTTGTGTCCAACTTTGATTTCGCTATGTTCTGTCAATTACCCTAAAAGTATTCTAACTTTTCATGGGCCCAAATCCTCATCAATTCGTATAGCCCACATAAACCCATAACTGAGAAGTTTCACACTCAATTATCTCCAATCTGCTATCCACTAACCTCACATGCTAATTATCAGCTTGCTTGAGAGAGAGGGGAAGTGTGTAACACCCATTCCTGTAGGTCAGGAATGTTACGTACATTCATAACATAATGCCCGGTAAAAAGATTCAATCTCATAAAATACCTCATCTATTAGATCATAAAACTAACTTAGCATTTTGACTCTTTTATAACATAAAAGCTGAAAATAAAAGAAATGACATAAGCTAGTTCTAAGTGATACCAACACTGGTTAAAATGTATAAATCATACACTAAGCCTTTGGAAATTTATTCTACTCTTGTCACTCATGCTCTGTATCCACGAAATCATCATCTGGGGATATTAAAACATAAAAATAGAGAAAAAAAAAGTTGAAGGCTCAGTAATAGCACATCATATTGTAAACGTAACTTAGTTTAACATTAGGCTTAATTTTTGAAAACACACATACATCGTCACACATATAACATATAGATCATTCATTAGTAACATAAGCGGAATCAAACATAATCATGGCAATACATATAACATGGATGCATCAATAACATAATCATCGTCACACATCCATGTATCGTCTAATGTATTATAACATGTAGTGAAACACGCTTGGGTCTGTGTTATCGCATAGCATATGGTAAACAATGCTTGAGTCTGTGGCACCGGCTAACGTATCAAAACATATAGTGAAATATGCTTGGGTCCATGTTATCACATGGCATATGGTAAACCATGCTTGAGTCCGTGGCACTGCATATCATAACCTTTGGTGAAACACGCTTGGTGTCCGTGTCACCTCAAAACATATTAGCTTGCATGTGGTGGACCCCGTTTGAGTCTGTGACTTGGACATGCACCCATAACTTAAGGTCAATCTTAAAGCTTACTTGTCATTCATGTGTTTTCTTATTAACTTTCAGAATGCATGTGACCATGTTTGACTTCATGAAATTACATGGCATGACATACTCTTGTGCATGGCATAACATTAAACATGGCATATTAACATGAGTCTTACACAACATAGCATAGCATAGGCATGGCATAACATGATCTAAACATTACATGGCGTACATGTGATTTTCATAGCATCTCATCCATCTAACAACGATCCATATCAGCATAGCATGCATATATTCACAAGCATATCTTTGTAATTCATCGAGGTTTGTGAAAAAGGGGCTAACTTTGAATCGGCTCATAGTGTAGTAAAACATCACATTTTCATGCAAAATCCGAATATTTACAGCACACATAAAGGTATGATCATACCACTTACCTTCTAGCGCTGCTTCCACAATCTCACGTCGTAGCTTGTGACCTATATGTAGCACTAATCGTCACTAACATTTCTAGAAAAATGTGTCGTAGCATTCTAGTTACTCAGAATCACCCATAGGGATAATTTAATAATTATTCAGTTATACTAAGATTAATAGATAGTAATGTTATTTAAAAGTCATACCTTATTCCTTGATTTTCTATTTAAAGTATAACATAATAGTCTTATTAAAATCCGACTAAATAGACAAAGGGGAATATTAACTAAAATAATAGGCTCAATATTTTACTTTAAAATAAACTTTAAATTCCTAGAACATTTTCTGATAAAAATAAGTCTGAATAATATATTTATTTAAGTAAAACTTTGGCCTACTTAAATTTCAGCCCAGCCCCAATTAAAGAAAACAACCCACTTAAAATCACTAAATCAGTTTCTGTAAATACAACCAGCCCAATTTAAACATCAAGCCCACAGGAAGTCAACCCACTTAAACTATTATGATAGATTCTGAATTATAATAAATCAAGCCCACCCAATTTAAACACAAGTCCAGTTAAAAACTAAGTCCAGCTCCAACAAAACTCGACCTAGTAAACAGGGCATTTTAGGAAGGTTGAAGATATAAAGGAAATTAGGAAACTGGTTGTGAATTCATAGAACACAGAAGGGGCGGCATCATGCAATGGAAAAGGACAACATCAAATAGAGGGATATATGGGGTGAAGATAGTGGAAGAAACCCAATCAACTAAAATCACTGTTTTAAAGCTAATCTGATAAAATATTTACTAAAATAATAATTCTAAGCCCTAATTTAGGACCTGTATGTTTTCATTGTGGAGAGGCATGTTGCCGATTGTTGGTGCCCGACTGGGTTTTGCTCTGGTGCTAGTATGGTGATAGTGGGAGCTAAGAGGGCAGAAGAGAGAATAACGTGAGAGAGGGGCTTGACTTAGGGAGAAAACAGAGAGAGATTACCAAGAGACGGACAACATTGATGGAGGCTTACGGTGTTGATGTTTTGCTGTGCTTGGAGGTAAGTGCCGTGCTCTGTTTTTCTTGCTTAAAACAGGGGCTGCGTCGATCTCACGAGGAGCTAGTTTTGGTCTTTATATGGAGGGTGGTGCAGGATGGCAGCAATGTGGAGGTTGGCAGTGGGGCTATCCCATGGTGGTGCAGTTGCTGTGTGGTTTCTGAAACTAGGAGGGGCTTCACCGAGTGTGGCGGATTTTGCATGGAACAGTGGTTCACAGCAGCTTGCACTCAGTTGGGTTACGGTGCAGCAACTTGTGTGATGAGGAGAGGAACTACCATGTAGGAGGGCTGCTGGATGTGTTATAGGGGCTGAGGGGAGGTGGTTTACACAGTGGCTTGAGGCGGTGTTTCTGTGGTGGTTTGCTTGAATGTTGAGGGTTTGCTTGGCGTGGGGTTTCCTTCGGGGCTGCTGTTCCATGAGATGGAGACTAGTGGCTTGGGGAGGAAATCTTCTGTGGGGCTGTGCGTGAATATATGAGGGGCTGTGCGTGAATGTGTATTATCGTGAATATTCATAGGTAGCTAGAAACCCTAGAGAAAGAGGAGGATGAAGCTTAACGTGCATGGAACGGAACTTACTATAGTATATACGGGTTTGAGGCAGTGCAACTTTGGGCTTAACTCGTGGGCTTTGGGTATTGGGTACGAAATAAGCCCAACTTATCCAGTAAACATTTTTGGGCTTTAAATAAATTCTTTGGCCTAGTGTTCAATTAAATAGGGATCCACTTGGTCCATAAATATCAAATGAGCCTTAACACAATTACTGGGCCCAATAAAAATCTTATAGTCCACCATAATAATTTATGGGCCCGTGGTCTTTCCAAAATTATCCAATTAATCTCAATTGGGCTTCTATAAATATTAGCCCAATGATACCCTCCAAAATCATCAACTAAACCTTACCGACTTTAAAATAAAATAACAAAATTTCAACAGTTAATAACTTGCAGGCTTATCCCATATGGCCCATTAAAAATCCAATGGCCTATAAATTAATAGCTCGTGGGCTATTCCAATATGGCCCATTAAAACTATTTTAGGCCCAATAAATCGTCCATATTTCATCCCGAATAATATTGGATTGGGTCGTTAAAATGAGATGTGAGCAATCTCAGAAATGCTGAGGAAAGAGGAATCCTTTAGATTGGAAGAAACGAAAAAGTTAAAAGAATGGAAGAAGTGGAAAGGCAATAGATAGAGAACTTGGACATTCCAGTCTTCTAATTCAATAAGGGTCATCTTTCAACTCAACTGGGCCCGTGGATCTAAATGGCATCTGAAGCTTATTATCATGTTTATGCCAAGTGATTCGGGTCTTAAAATGGGTATTGTTGCAGATAATGATGTCGTCTTCTCATTTGTGAGTCAACATGGAGAGTTCTCTAGCAGATGGAGAGAGTGAGTTGTACTCTTCTAAAAGATAAAATTGGTGGGTCAACAGAGATGGGCAAAACCTCATCCCAATCTGGCAGTGTACTCTCCACCTGATGGACGTAGACACGAGCTATTATTACAAGGCTTCAGGCATTGTGAGCCAGGGGATAATAGGTGTTTCAATCCCCTTGTACCTTTTCGGCATCTTTGCCACGGATGAATAGGGCGGCTTACGGGAGAGTAGCAAATTCTGACAGGGTGGACAGACTGGATGAGTGGACTATGATGCTAAGAATGGGGAAGAAAGTGGCTTTGGGGCCTGTTCCTTGTCTTTGCCTGAGACTAAAGAGTGGTTACAGTTTATATTGGTGCACAGGGGATGGAACATTAGTGATGAATGGTCTTGAGATAGAAGTAGTGGATTGATGGCATGTCAGGAGAACCTGGATAAGGTGTCCACCGTCCTTAGGCTTGGTTGTGTATGATGAAGCAGAAAATAGATGTAGGGAGATGGAAACTTATTCTAAAGAGCATTTCCCTTTTCAGACAATGCTGTTGGGATACTTTGGAGCAATCCATCGGATATCTTCCTCAAATTGTGCGGCTCAGAAAGCAATGGAAATCCAACAATGAGGAGTTATTGGGTGTGGGGTTTGAAATGCAAATGATGGCCAAACACAGCCAGAGAAAAGAATGGAGAGTTGAATAGGCCTAAATGGTGTGCATAAACTGACTCTCATGGCGGTAGTTGTAGTCATAGTAGAGGTAAGGGGAGGGTGAAGTCTATTTCTATATGATGCCTAAGTTGCTGTCTAAAAATATTAGGAGGGCAAATGATGCGAACAAGTGGCCATAATTAAAAATTTATTTTGACGAGGGTTGGTAGATGTTATTTGCTTACAAGAGACTAAGATGGAAGCCATTACAAAAAGGTGGTTAAGAAGATTGTGGGGATATACGCAAATGGAGAGGAGCCACATGGCGTCTAGAGGGTGCTTCGGGAGGAATTCTGTTGACATGGGGTCAAAGGATGGTAGAGAGTGGAGGGCTATACGGGGGAGTATATAATTGCTCGCTTTTTTCGAAATGTGTGCGGCAGTTTTTCATCGGGTGTATGCAGCAGTCTATGGGCCACGTGATTGTAAAAGGTTGCTCTTATTAGAGGAATTGGCTGGTCTTAGTAATTGGTAGGACATACTGTGATATTGGAGGTAATTTCAACATCATGTGCTTCCCTGTGAGAGATCGGAAGGCTGTGGAGGCGTTTTCAGAGTTGTTTTTTTGAGCAAGAACTCTTGGATATTCCTTTAGTTTGCTGATAAATGTGTCTACTAATTGGCACTCTCCTTGGATTTTCCATTAGTTTGCAGATAGATTTATCTACTAATTGCTGACTTTGCTCGGATTATGTTCCATTATGTTGGATGGCAGTGGCATTCAGGGTGGCCGAAGATATTTCAAGTTTGACAATGTGGTTAAAAACTGAACATTTTGCCCGCAAGGTTAAACAGTGGTCACTTATTACTTTAAGGTTAACCAAGTTATGTTTGACAGCAGTGGCATTCACTTATGTTTTGGCACGAGAACATTAAGGTGCTAAAATTATGGCCAATCTAGCGATCTTTTGTTCTACTTTTAGCTTGCTTCTAATGTACATGTATTAATTTTTTTAGTGCATTGATTTTATTTCCTCCCAAGACGTAGTGCACATATGATGTTTAGCATTTTTTATATTATGCTTGTTTTCGTTTCTATGATGCAGTCGGAGAGTGCACAGGGAGAAGCTGCTGCTAGTGCCATGGGTGGTAGAGGACGTGGAGGTGCTTTTCCTGGTCGCGGACGTGGTATGCGACGTCGATGAGCACTCAAGACTTCAAAATTTGGAAAGTATGAATTCATACCTATTTTGAAATGTGAAACTTGTGTGGCCCTTTTTTTTTTTTTTTTGTACTTTTCAACTATCAACTTTCTGGGTCGAGTAGTTTGGAAGGTGATGAGCCTCCTGTCAGAGCGGCACATTGTAGCTGAAATCAATTCTATATGTTTGAACAGCTTCCTTCTATTTTGTTTTTTTTTGGAATTAGAAAAGTTGATATCTATTTTGGGAATCTAATTTTTGTGTGTTTCTTTCTTGTATTACTTTTTTTGGTTGCTGGGGAATTAAGTGTTGAATACTTTTGTGGCTTATTGCTTTGGTTCGTTGTGTTGGAGCGATGTATGGAGTTCCAAAATTAATTCTCTGAAATTTTCTGCCTAAATTTGATGATGCGTTGAGCCGTTGGTCTTGGCAGTGATTTTAGTTGTACGGTTATCGAGGTTTTCTAATAGAGAACAGAACGCCCATGGATCTGATCCTCGAAGCATCTGGATCTGGCACTCACATGAAATAATGTAATAGAAATAGTGATAAAGAGAACATTTGCAGAGTTGACACATGCTTGACTTTCATCGATCATATATTATTTGTGAGAACTATTTCTACGATATTGATGGGAAGAGCAATGTTACAAAGAAGTCTTATACCATATACTACGTAACTAAAATTTGATTATTTTTGTCATTTTATTTAGATATTTAAGCATTAAGATAAGACAAAAATGAAAAATTACATATTTGACTCTGGAGGTGTGATGTAAGGCTCTCATATGGAATTTCTTACAAAATAAATATCAGATATCAGAAAATATTTTATTTCGATTGAATTAATTTCTTAAATGCAAGACTGGTGACTCCATGGTCTTTGGGTTACTCATTTTTTTTTTTGTTTTTTGAATATAAACTTTTCATTCCATTTAACTTCAATCATTACAAAATTTGTTTCTGTTTAGGCATCCCACAATGAAATCTGGGACATCCTCTATCCACACTTTTTCTTCATTTAAAGCTAAAGCTTTTTTTGTTGAAGTACGAGCTACCATATTCTTTTCTCTATGGGCAAACTGTATAGTCCAGTTTAATCTGTGTTTAAAAAAATCCTTTACATCTTCTGCTATAGGATCATAACATGTCAGTACTTCATCTTCACTTTTTACTGTAGAAATGACTTCCTTTGCATCCTCTTCAAAACTAGCCTTCTGGGTATTGAAATCATTACACAGTTCAACTGCTTTCCTTAGTGCAATGCACTCTGCCACAGCTGCATCTTCTACATTTGTTTTCTGATCACATAGAGTAACCAAAGCCTATCCCTTCTCATCTCTGATCATGATATCAATACCCATTAACTTTCTTTTTGTATCCAGAGATGCATCCCAGTTTACCTTAACATAATCCCTACTTGGTCTTTCCCACCTCAAATTCACACCCCTATTCTGTACTTGACCATCATTCGACTCTCTCCATGTAGGTTTGCAAAAGCTATGGGCTTATTGGAAGTTTTTAACAGAAGCTTTGGTAGAGATGATAAGATTTCTAGGACATTCAACTCTTTGTTCAAAGACAAACCCATTTCTTCGCAGCCATATTCTTCTGAATAACACTGCCATTTCCTCTAGCTGATTTATTTTTAAGATACTCATTAATTTCTGCCATAATAGTAGAAAATCATCTTCCTGTCTGTTCCATTTTTGTACATAGCTGTTTACCTCCCCCCATATGTCATTTGCTGCAGGGTACTCCCATAGGGTATGCATTAGAGACTCAACTTTCACTTCACACACAGGGCATTTTTTGTCTTGTGTCACTCCCCTCTTAAATAGGTTCCACCTTGGTAGGTAGCAAATCATTGCCAGCTTTCCACAAGAATAATTTTGTCACTCCTGTAACATCTAATTCCCATATGGACCTCCATCTTTCATCTTCTTTTACTTTATAAGAGCTGTCACCTTTAGCCTTCTCCCTATTTTCTAGATGCAAAAAATATGCACTTTTGAATGAAAAGAATCCTTTTTTAGAAGGGCCCCAGTATATCCTATCTTTTGCTCTACCCTTACTCAAAGGAATGCTTAGAATCTTTTCAGCTTCTTCTTTATGAAAAATGCTTTTGATCTGTTGTTCATCCCATTCACCCTTATGTTTGTCAATTAGAACTGCAACCTTTGAATCAGCATGCAACACTGCTACTGGTGATTGAATAGCATATGAGAAAAGACTAGGAATCCACTTAGAACCCCATATTTTTATTTCTTTCCTATCCCCTACTCTCCACCTAATCCCTTCTTTTAGCAAGCCTCTAGCTGACCAAACACTTTTTCAAACCAGAGAAGGTTGTGCATCCAGTTTTGTCTCTAAGAAGCTTGTTTTCCTGAAATATTTCTCCTTGAATATTGTAGCTGCCAAGGAGTTAGGGAATTTTATGAACCTCCATCCTTGCTTTGCCAAGAAAGCTATATTGTAACTTTCCAAGTCTCAGAAACCCAAACCCCCCCTCCTTTTCTGCAACCCCATTTTATCCCATTTTTTCCACACCATTCCCTTCCCCTCATTCTATTTTCCCCACCAGAATTTTGCAAACATACCATTAATATCCTTGCATAGCTTCTTAGGAAGTTTGAAAACCTCGATAGTGAAAGTAGGTATAGCCTATAGAACTGCCTTGATCATAACCTCTTTGCCAGCTTGTGAGATAAAGCTATTCTTCCAGCTTGTCACTTTCTGCCAAATTCTTTCTTTAAGATTCCTGAAGGTACTGAATTTTGATCTTCCTACCATTGTAGGTAGACCAAGGTACTTCTCATAAGTTCCACATACTATAGAATTGCCAGCTTCCTGCACAGCCTTCCTATCATCTGTCTTTGTGTTTCTACTGAAGAAAACTGAGGTCTTATCTTTGTTAAGGAATTGGCCTGAAGCTGTTTCATAAATTTTTAGCGCCTCTTGTATCCTTCTCCACTCCTCAAGCCTTGCTCAACCAAATAAAATGCAATCATCTGCAAAAAGCAAATGATTTACTCTAGTACCTCCTCAAGCCACCTGTACTCCTCTTGTAAACTGCCTCTGCTCATAGTGGTTAAGCAAAGAACTCAAACCTCAGCACATAAAAGGAATAGATAAGGTGACAAGGGGTCACCTTGTCTTAATCCTCTTGTAGGCTGAAAATTATAACCAGGAATCCCATTGATCAAAACAGAGAAAGAAACACTCCTAACACATTTCATTACAAGACTTACCCACTTCTCACAGAACCCCAGCTTTATCAAAACAGCTTCTAAAAACTCCCATTCTACCCGGTCATATGCCTTGGACATGTCTAACTTCAAGGCCATACTTCATTCCTTTCCTTTTTTCTGGTTTTCATGGAATGTAACAGTTCGTAGGCAATCATTACATTATCATTAATCAACCTTCCAAGAAGAAAAGCACTCTGGGTTGGGGATATAATGTCAGCTAACACATGTTTAAATCTGTTTGTGATAGTTTTTGACACTATTTTATACATGACATTATAAAGACTTATGGGTCTGAACTCACTCACCTTTTTTGGACTTTTTGTCTTAGGAATCAAAGCTATGTAAGTATAGTTGAGAGAAGGGTCTAGAGGGTTACCATTCAGTATAGAAATTGCTTCTTTGCATACCTCTCTTGACACTAGACTCCAATGGTTCTGGTAGAAACATGGGCCAAACCCATCTGGTCCAGGAGCTTTTAATGGTGCCATCTGCTTCACAGCTTCTTCTACTTCAGCTTCAGAGAAACTTCTTGATAGCTTTTCATTCATTTCATTTGTGACCCTTCTATCCAACCCCACAAGGCAAGATTCAATCTCCTCTCTACTAGGCTTCGTAGTTTGAAACAGCTTCCCAAAATATTGCCTGAAAGTTTCTTCAATCTCCTTAAAACCCACAGCCCTTCTATTTCCTTCATCCTCCACTTCTTTAATGTTATTTCTTTTTTTCCTTTGATTGGCACAGGTATGGAAATATTTGGTGTTCCTATCTCCATGCTTGTACCAATTATTTTTTACTCTTTGTTTCCACCTGAGGTCTTCCTTATCAAATAACATGTTCAGATCTGCAGTTGTCCTTTTAATGACCTCCACATTTCTATTGCATTCCTCAGCCTGTAACTTTTTTAACAGCCTCGTTTTTTCTTCTATTTCCTTCTCCACTCCCTTTCTGCTATACTTCTTCCATTTCTGAAAAGCTATTCTACTCTTCTGCAATAAGCCAGTCACACCAGAAGTAATATTCTATAATCCTTCTAGATCCTTTCCCTTCCACACTTCTTTTATAAGTTCTTCACAGTCGTCTTCTAAAACCCAACAGGCCTCATATTTGAAGGATCTTTGCTTCCATCTATGGCTTAGTTCTGCAGCTGCCCTTCTTGTAATTAGGTGAACTAATAGAGGTTTATGATTAAATGTTCTAGCTACTAATACTTCCACCCAAGCCTCCTTATACATATCCATCCACACATGATTTGCTAGGACCCTATCCAACTTTTCTTTTGTATAAGTTTCATCATTGAGAGAGTTACTCCACGTGTACTTATCCCCCTCCCATCCCAAGTCATATAGGTTCCCCTCATGCAGAACTTCCCTAAACAACTTCATCTACCCTTCAGGTCTTGCCTTCCCTCCCCACTTCTCATCATTAGTTAATATCTCATTGAAATCCCCTACTATGCACCAGCCTTCCCCCCTTTTTGGTTTCATGGATTTAAGCATTACCCATGTGTCCTTCCTCTTTATTGTCTCTGTTTGTCCATAGAAACATGTAAGCATCCACCTGCCCTCACCTTCTTCTTCTACCCATGCATTTATATGTCTTTGAGAATAGTTTATAATTTCTAAAGTCACCCTTGATTTCCATTATAAGACTAAACCCCCCCTTCTACCCATTGCCTCCACCACAAAACATCCTTCACAATCCAGCCTCTTTTTAACTTTTAGACAACATTTATTTCTGGCCTTAGTTTCCATTAAGAAAACCAAGTTGGGTTTATTTTTCTTTGCCATAGAGCAGAGATCACGAACTGTTCTAGAATTCCCTAATCCTCGGCAGTTCCAACTCAGAATTTTCATAATAAATGGCGGGGCTGACATTCAGCCTCTCCGCCAGTACATTGGTGTTCATCTCTAAAAAAGCTCCACCCTCATCTTTCCTCTCTTACTCCTCTTTTCATCTTCCTCAGCCTCACCCCTTTTCTGTTTTTGTGATTTTCCTATTTTACTATGCCCCTTTAGACTTTGTTTTTGGGTGGCCCTCCTCTTCCAAACCCCTTTCTTTACAGATTTTTTCTTCACTTCCCCCATTTCTTCTTCAAAAGTTACCACAATGTCTTGTAAGCCTTCCTCCCCCCTAATGTCTTGTGGCTGTAAGGATAAACATACTAAATCCCCATTGCCTTCTTCCAATTCAGCTCTTCTTCCATCATTTTTCTTCCTCTCTTCTTCCTCAATGGTTATGCCTACTTCACTACTAACCCCTTGTTTTATCCCCTCCACTTCCTCCTCTCGTGTATCTTGGACTATATTCACACTTTTTTCTCTCCCGCACTCCCCTCCCTCTTGCTTTTTTCCTCTCCCTCATTTTCCCTGCCACATATCCCATTAAGCTTCCTGTCTCCACCCTCTTTCCTCCACCAGCTCTCTTCATTAAGCCTACTAGCTCTAGTACGAAGAAATTGTTTTTTTGGAATTGCTTGGCCCTCATCCATAGCCCATATTGCTGGTCTTTTGCTTCTGTAACCTCCTCTCCATTACAACAACCATTTGTTCCATGCACTACACACCCACAAGAGAAGCATATCTTTGGCATTTTTTCATAGCTAAATGGGATCCACAGGTTATTGCCCTTCACCTTCGTCATCCTGCCCCTTGCTAGTGGCTGAGTTAGATCCAAAAGGATCTGAACTTTTAAGAAACTTCCTCATCTAGAACGATCATCTCTCACATCTACCTCCTCCACTTTTCCAACCGTATTCCCAATTTGCTCTCCTTTGCTTTTTGTCATACACGATAGAGGCAAATTATGGAATCTTACCCAAAAACATTCAGTATTGAAGCTAATCTTTTGTATAGGAGTATAACCATCAAACTTCTTCATTACCAGTACCTGGTTGTCAAACAACCACGGTCTTCCTGACCAGACTTTTTCCTTATCTACTAACGTATTAAATTCAATAACAAAGGTGTTTTTGCTCACCTCAGTAAACTGCGCAGCCTTGCTAATCCTCCAGATCTTACCCATTGTTGTCTCCACTACTTCTCTGCTTATTGTCCTCGTTTAACAGATTTTTCCAATAATCGACCTTTGCTCTTTCAATCCCAGCTCACTCTGCCATTCCTTCTCCAACTCTATCACAACTTCTTCTTCTTCCCTCAGTCTAAGTCTCTTCCATTTTTCCTCTAAGATTTCCATCGTATACGGTTTGATAATCCCCTTTCGCCTCCCAAAATTTCACTCCTTCGTCGTGTACTCTGCCACTTGATGACAGAGAATCACCAATACTTGCCAGACAAATGCCACGGGCCACTTACTATACTGACTTTTCTATTATAACTGCCTCCCACTCACCCTTACATGCCTCCCTTGCACTGACTCTCTACTCCACCTCTTTTCCTAGAGAGAAAAGAGAGGAGAATTGGATTACTCACATATTGATTTGACATGAATTACGACCTGATCTTGAATTCGAAAATGGATTTGCTTGATATTGTCAATAGTAGTAATATAAGGATTTATGGATATACAAGGATTAGAGTTCTTATTAGTCGGTAGGAACTAGGAAGGTTACCTCTCTGGTTGGGAAAACACTTGTATGCCACCCCAAGTGACTGTTCAAAGTGACCGTTGGTTATTTTTATTTATTTATTTTTTTACTTAGTGATTAAGAAAGTAATTTTAAGTGTATTGATGTATTTTTTTTAAAAATATTTAAATATATTAAAAAAATGTAGAGACAACAAGATTTTATTATTATTATTTTTTTGTTTGTTTGTTGCCTGGGCGGCAAGTAGGCCAACTCCTCTGGTTTCCTCCTGCCTTTCTTAAACCAAAATGATATCAATTTTTATACAAAAGGTTTTGTCACTCAATAAAAGTTTATTTAATCATACCAAGTGATCTTAAAAAAATTACAAAAACCAAATCGACTCCACATTAACCCCAAAAAGTATATCTTTGGAAAAATTTATATTTAAACAAGTTTTCATTTTATCTACGCCTTCATTTTTTGGATGATATTACTCTGCCCTCCTCTTCTCTTCTCATTCTCTAAGCCGGTGAAGAACTTCTCATAGTTGTTGTGGGTAACAGTTGTGACCGTGGGTGACATTGTAATAGGTCTTTGAGTTTAATGACTCGTGGCCACGACAATGGGTTATACCTAACCACAAATGTGTCTCCCAACCCCTTGCTTGAGATTTAATAGTCACATTCGAACAGACTTAAGATTATTTGTGATGTTCTCAGCCCCCACTTGGGATTGAACGGTGACTGAAATGTCGAGACATGTAACATAAGGCTACATACTTATTGTACATGACAGTTAAGATGCAATGCACCTATTGATCTAACAGTATGCATATTGCAACGGAAAATTCTACTTAGGTCAAATAGAATAAGACATATATCATAGTACTGAAGCAAATAAATTCCAAAATATAAGTTTTCCATAAAAGCCATCAAAAGACTTAATTTTTCCAAAATAAATTCTCAAAAAGATGGGACCATCACATCAAGTGTTATCAAAACATATCATCCATCAAAATGGTCCTCATAACAAAAGTCCTTCAATGAGGTCGATCCTACTTGGCCTTGTCCTGATTCAATAATCTCCTCAACTGCTAAAAAATCTGCAACACTTCAGTAATGAATTGGTTAGCAGCTTCCAACCTTTTCAAAATACACGGCTCCAGAGAGATCTCGAGTCTCTTTGAAGTCTTGTTAGGGATCTGGGGAGCTGGTCTCCTACGTTTCCACATTACTATCCTCTTGGGTTTCTATCACAACTTTTACCATTCTGGGTGGAGGAATAGTAGTGGAAACTACCATAATGAGATTTCGAGAAATCTTAGTAAGTAAACAGATAACATGTAACATATATCGTAAGCATATATAAGCAAACTAAACAAGAATGCAGGGACATGCAACTTTACTTATGCATGTGACTTTTGAAAATACCACGTGTATCAGAACTTTCATAACCTTTTCCTTTTCATAAAATATCTTTTCATCATGTCATTCTTGTTCATTAAAACATATATGTGAGCTTGAATTCTTGTTCATATAACATAGCATAGCATGACTTGGAGCTCAAGGCCTTAATCTTTGACTTTAACATATAGATGGATTTCTCATGGATTCTCTATGCACCGTTTGTTCCCCGCTAGCTACCGCATCAAGCATTGGCCTACTTTGACCAATGTGACTACATCTTTTTCTTTTTCTTTCTTTCTTTTTCCTTCTCCGTTTCTCCGTGCGCGGGACTCGGCCCCCCATTTCCGTCTGTTTCTTCCATCGCCTAGTTCGCTGCCGTCCCGCCGTCATGACCTGCACCGCCCCCACCGATCGACTCCCCTCCGGCCGGTGCACCTCCCCACAAAATATCAGCCCCTCCCGTGCCGCTGTTAGCCACCGAGAGCCCCAGCATTCTGCACGGTTTTTCCCCCTTTTTGCCGCCGTCGCTCCACCTCTGGCCACCATCTCTTTACCACTTCATCACCTACCTCTTGCCGTCCTAAACCACCCATTTCAGCTTTGATCCGTTGCCAGAGTAGCTCCCACGAGCTCATTTCCATTTTGCCATTTTTTCGCTTCCACTGCCACCCACGGCCAACTCTCACTTCCATTAGCTTCATAAACACCTCTAGGCATTCCCTATCAATCCCAAGTCTTGGTTTACCCCCATTCGAAAGTGGGTATTTTACAACCCACGGCCACAGTCTATTTTACACTGTTATGTTGCTTTTTCTCTGCCGTTTGCAACTCCTTGATCCTTCAAAAATTATTATATAGCGCTGTAAGTATTTTCCAAACTTTCTTTTAGATTAAAATATATCTTTGCATTAACGATAAATTGTGATTGGTTGGTTATTCCGGACTGAATCCGAGGAGTCGGGGGTCGGATGGATTTGAGGATGGAGTTAATTATATTTGGTTGATGTTGATATTTGTTGGAGATTTTGTGCCTTGATGTTTGCATTGTATAGTTCATGCATGTTCACGTTTAAAAAGGGAAAACTGGGTTTTCGTGTAATTGCATGCATGTACATGTGTTTGTAAAATGAAAACTGGGCTTGTAAGTGAGAAATGATTTATGGTATATGTGAACGATTGGATTGATTGGTTTGAGTCAGAGGCACGTGTAGGGATGGTGGTGAGCAGGGATGGTGGTAGAGTCCCGCCTGCGATTCCCGCCTATGGTGCACGCGGCGTAGGGATGGTGGTAAGCAGGGAGGGTGGTAGAATCCCGCCTGTGATTCCCGCCTACGGTGCACGTGTGGGGACGGTGGTAAGCAGGAATGGTGGTAGAGTCCCGCCTGCGATTCCCGCCTATAGTGCTCTGATCGTTTGGTTTTTGGGCCATCATCTGGGATAATGGCGAGGTTATGTTTAAAGGGAATGTTTTGGGCCAAAATGGAATTTTTGACGTGCGTGGAAAAGGTGGAATTTTGGGATATACGCGGATGGCATCATTTTCATGCATATTGTTGTGGCATGAATATACTTTTTATCTTAAGGTTGTTTAGTCTATTACTTACCTGCGGTACCGTTTTGGAACCGTAGATTTTGATGCAGATGTTGAGGAGGAAGAGGAGGCTGAGCCCGAGGAGGCGGCTCTGCCAGAGTTTTGATTTGGAGTTGTTTATGTCAAAAAAAAAAAATCTCTATTAGTTTTTATGCCTTGTATTTTGGTTTTGAAACAATATTTGAGACATGTAATATGTTATTATGTGTGGTAACGAGTTTGTATTTAGTTATAAGACTTTTATTATCCACTGTGTAATTTTATTGTACACTTGTTGCATGTACACACACTTGGCACTTGGCGATGGGATGTGTGACCCGTGTTGTCATCATCCCGACGTTTCAATTTCCACATGTTCGTACGTGAGAGTTGGGGGCGTCACAGGTGGTATTAGAGCGGTTCGGTTTTGGGTAAAACCACATGTCCCATAGGTGGAGTACCAGAAAGTTTTAAAAGCTTGAGTTGATTTTATCTTGTTTATTTAATTTGATTTGGTTTGGTTTGGTTTGAGTTTATTGGAATTGGAAGTATGTTGTTTTATTTGTTTTATTTATTTCAGTGTATGTTATTTTATTTATTTCAGTGTATGTTATTTTATTTATTTCGATTTGTTTTGTTTGGAGTTGAAATTGGGGTTAAGGGTTACGCTATGGCAGGAAGGCGATATAATCGAGGATACTATTATTAGGAATGAACATTTAGTGTAATAGGCTTTAATTTTTAGCGATGTGGTTTGCTTGTATGATGTTGAGGTCTGAAGGGAATGTCATGGTTTAGGCAATCTTTGTAAGGTGGGAACTCACGTCGCAGTGAGGAGAGGAATTAGCTTTAAGTCGCTTAAGATGATTGAGGTCAAGGTTTTGTAGAATTTATGTAACGAGGCTATAGAATAGGCGAGTGTAGGTTCAACAAACTTTAAGGATATGTTTAAGAGAATTTTATTTAAGGTTTGAGGCCTTATAGATTTTAGGAAAATAAGTTTATGGTAATTAAGGTGTTAGGTTCGATAAGTTTTGGGGGAAATAATTAAATTTCAAGTTTTAAATTTCGTTGATTCAGATGAGTAATTTGGTGGCAATTGGGGCTTTAGATTTTACAAGTTTTTAAGGTGAATGTTTTGGATTAAAGCCATCAATTTTGAGAATTTCAGAAAATGATTTATTATCCATTAATGTTTTAGAATTTGAAAGATTTGGGAGTCGATTTTTTCTATTATGGGATGTAAGTTCTTTGATCTTAGAAGTTTCGGAAGATGATTCTTATTTGATTTAAGGTTTTAGAATTGTTGAGTTGAAGGATTGATTTATAATAAGAATTTAGTTTTTAGTTTTACAGACTTAGTGTTGTAGCTTGATCTACTCTAGTGAGTGATTAGTTTGTAACCATTAAAATGGGGTTGATTAGAGTTGAGTTATTGATATGAAAATTTTTCTAGAGTAGATTTCTTTGAGGATTGAAGGTAATGATCTAGTTCGTGTATTTCTTTGAGGATTGAAGATATCGAGCTAGTTTAGAAAATAATTATTGTTAACTCAAGGTTGTAGTAGCAGATTTTAGGAAATGATTTTATTGATTCGAAAAATATAGGTCCATCAGGGTGTTGGAAATAGTAGATATTGTGTTGGTATTGAATACGATTGAATTTGAGGCTATATGATCCGTAGACTTTTGGGAATAGATTCTTAGTAGGTTTAAGGTCATTCTTGGTACCAAACTTTAAGCAATGGCTAGTTGCTGATTTAAGGATATAAGTTGAGTAAATTCAGGAATCATTCTTGTTGAGTTGAGGATATAAGTCTAGATGATGGAAATGTGGTAATGGATCACTTGTACATTTGAATGATTTTGGTGTTGGCTAAGAGTGCATGAGATCGATGAGTAGTAATGGTAAGTGTGTATGGATTTCGAAGAGTGCTGGTCCTAGTCTCATTTATTTTTGGCTTGGTAGGAGTTGAAGAGGAATTTGTGTGTTAATGTTAAATTCAAGAGATATTGGCTTTGAGTTGTTTGGTAAGTTGAACGGAATGTGCAGTCAAAGCGGGTTACCCATTGGAATGATGGTTTGTAACAACTATTGTGTTTATCTTGAGAATTAATTCCGACTTGAAGTCATAGGGATTTAAATTTGTGAGGCTATACTTGTCTTTAGAGATCAAGTATCCAGTTGGGAGAATTAGGGATATTGTTATTTAACTTGAAAGGAGATTGTTAGGTCACCATGTGTGGTGTATGATAAAATCTTGGAAGTTGAAACTTATGCATCAACGGTGGGTAGCATAATCATATGTATGAAGTAATAAAGCATTAGGATCCATGAGTGTTGTTCAATAGTTTTTGATGGATTGAAGATTTAAACAGTATGACCTGTCTTGAGATTTATTTGTGATGTGCGATTGAAGGAATTAGAAGTTTTAATACTAGAGTTTTTGAGGGTATAAGTTGGTGGGTGAGTTACCAAGAGCGTTTCGATTATGTCTAGGTGAAGTCAATTGTAGTTTATAGTGAGTTAGTTATTGCAAGATTAGATATTATTAAAAATATAGGTAATGAGCTTGAAGTGTGGGATATCGGATAGAAGTTATAGGCACTCTCGTTGGTTGGCCGGGAAGGACTTGGGCCTTTTGGATATGTTCCTTATCTTTAGAAGAGACAAGTGTATTTTGGGATGATGTTATGTGTTTTCAATTTGGGGCCTGGAGGTTGATTAGTATTGATTTCTGTCATCAATCAATGGATGTATTTTTGCGGAATGTTGATTTTGATTAAGGTAGCAAGAGCCAAATGAGGAGTGAGTAATAATTCATGGCTTTTGGAGGTATATTATTTTCTATTGAAGTGTGGCAAATGATTTTCTTGTTTTCAGGTGTTGAGTTAGCTTGTATTGTTGATTTCTGAGGACATAGTCTTTTTTGTATTTTGCAAGTTATCAGAGTGCGCACGGAATCATGATTTTTTTTCTTGAGATAATTAGGTATTCAAATTTTGTGCTGATTTTGAGGAATTAGTAGTGATTCAAAATTTTAATGGAAGATTAATCATTGGTTGTGCAATTTATGCTTATTGATGGTTTACTTCGGAAGTAACTAATAGGTTACCAAATTGTGGAATATAATAGAGGTTTGGAAGTTTTCTTTTAACGTGAGAGTCGATTGAGATTAACACAATTTATAGCGTGAAGATAATAACCATTGGAGTTTACTGGGTGTTGTAGTAAGTTTTTTGTGGAATTGGAGATTTCGGATTAAATAGTTGCCTTAGGAGTACTAGAAGTGATGGTCATTGGGAGACCTGTGCGGGCATGATGGAATCGCCTATAGGAGCAGACAAGAGAGAGAAATATCATTAATTGTTTGGGTGTTAATGATGGTATGTTTCTCCCAAATGTGTTATGAGTTATATCTTGTATTCTGCTTTGTCAATGATGTTTGACCTTACAAATTTCGAGGACGAAATTTATTTTAAGGGGGGGAGGATGTGATACCCCCTTTTTACGTGTATTTTCATTGAAGAAATATTTTAATTTAATTAAAATATTAGTTCTTTTATTTTAAATTATTGTATTTTAATTGGATTTATTTAGTTGTGATATTTGTTTTGTAGAGCTTCCTTAATATTAATTATCGTTTTGAGTTTAAATTACTGTGTAATTTATTTTAGTTTGTTTTTGGATTTAAAATTAGGTTGTTGTTTTTACTAGTTATTTATTATATTTTAGATTGATGTGGTGTTTAAATTATTTTATTCGTTTTATAGCTTTTAAAGTTGTTTTCGTCGGATCAGTTTCTGGACTCCAGAGGTGAGGATTGGACCTCATTTCTTTTCCCCATCTTTTCTTTTTTTCTTTTCCTTTTTCCTCTTTTCTTTTTCTTTTTCTTTCTTTCTTTTTCCTTCTCAGTTTCTCCGTGCGCGCGACCCGGCCCCCCATTTCCGTCCATTTCTTCCACCGCCCAGTTCACCGCCATCCTGTCGTCGTGACCTGCACCGCCTCCACCGGTCGACTCCCCTCCGGCCGGTGCACCTCCCCACCAAATATCAGCCCCTTCTGTGCTGCCGTTAGCCACCGAGAGCCCCACCATTTTGCATGATTTTTCCCCCTTTTCGCCGCCGTCATTCCATCTCTGGCCACCATCTATTCACTACTTCATCACCTACCTCTTGCTGTCCTAAACTACCCATTTCCAGCTCCGATCTATTGCCAGAGTAGCTCCCACGAGCTCATCTCCATTTTGCCCTTTTTTCGCTTCCACCTCCACCCACGGCCAACTCTCACTTCCATTAGCTCCATAAACACCTCTAGGCCATTCCCTATCAATCCCAACTCTTGGTTTGTCCCTGTTTGAAAGTGAGTATTTTACAACCCAAGGCGACAGTGTATTTTACATTGTTACGTTACTTTTTCTCCGCTGTTTGTAGCTCCTTGATCCTTCAAAAATTATTATATAGCACTGTAAGTATTTTCTAAACTTTCTTTTAGATTAAAATATATCTTTTCTTTAATGATAAATTGTGATTGGTTGGTTATTTCGAACTGAGTCAGAGGATTCAGGGGTCGGATGGATTTGAGAATGGAGTTAATTATGTTTGGTTGATGTTGATATTTGTTGGAGATTTTGTGCCTTGATGTTTGTATTGTATAGTGCATGCATGTTCATGTTTAAAAAGGAAAAACTGGGTTTTCATGTAATTGCATGCATGTACATGTGTTTGTAAAATGAAAACTGGGCTTGTAAGCGAGAAATGATTTATGGTATATGTGAACGATGGTGGTGAGCAGGGACGGTGGTAGAATCCCGCTTGCGATTCCCACTTACGGTGCACACGTAGGGAAGGTGGTGAGCAGGGATGGTGGTAGAGTCCCGCTACGATTCCCGCCTATAGTGCTCTGATGGTTTGGTTTTTGGGCAATTATCTGGGATAATGGCGAGGTTATGTTTAAAGGGAATGTTTTGGGCCAAAATGGGATTTTTGGCGTGCGTGGAAAAGGTGGACTTTTGGGATATATGTGTATGGCATCATTTCCATGCATATTGTTGTGGCACGAATATACTTTTTATCTTGAGGTTTGTTTGGTTTATTACTTACCTGCAGTACCATTTTGGAACTGTAGATTTTGGTGTAGATGTTGAGGAGAAAGAGGAGGTTGAGCCCGAGGAGGCGGCTCTGCCAGAGTTTTGATTTGGAGTTATTTATGTAAAAAACAAAAATATCTCTATTAGTTTTTATGCCTTGTATTTTGGTTTTGAAACAATATTTGAGACTTGTAATATTTTATTATGTGTGGTTTAAACGAGTTTGTATTTAAACAAAAAATTCTAGTATTTAGTTATAAGACTTTTATTATCCACTGTGTAATTTTATTATACACTTGTTGCATGTACACACACTTGGCACTTGGCGATGGGATGTGTGACCCGTGTTGTCATCATCCTGACGTTTCGATTTTCACGTGTCCGTACGTGGGAGTTGGGGGCGTCACAGGTGGTATCAGAGCGGTTCGGCTCTGGGTAAAACCACATGTCCCATAGGTGGAGTACCAGAAAGTTTTAAAAGCTTGAGTTGATTTTATCTTGTTTATTTAATTTGATTTGGTTTGGTTTGGTTTGATTTTATTGGAACTGGAAGTATGTTGCTTTATTTGTTTTATTTATTTCAGTGTATGTTATTTTATTTATTTCGATTTGTTTTGTTCGGAGTTGAAATTGGGGTCAAGGGTTACGCTATGGCAGGAAGGCAGTATAATCGAGGATACTATTATTAGGCATGAACATTTAGTGTAATAGGCTTGAATTTTTAGCGATGTGGTTTGCTTGTATGATGTTGAGGTCTGAAGGGAATGTCATGGTTTAGGCAATCTTTGTAAGATGGGAACTCACGTCGCAGTGAGGAGAGGAATTAGCTTTAAGTCGCTTAAGATGATTGAGGTCAAGGTTTTGTAAAATTTATGTAACGAGGCTATAGAATAGGAGAGTGTAGGTTCAACGAACTTTAAGGATATGTTTAAGAGAATTTTATTTAAGGTTTGAGGCCTTATAAATTTTAGGAAAATAAGTTTATGGTAATTAAGGTGTTAGGTTCGACAAGCTTTGGGGGAAATAATTAAATTTCAAGTTTTAAATTTCGTTGATTCGGATGAGTAATTTGGTGGCAATTGGGGCTTTAGATTTTACAAGCTTTTAAGGTGAATGTTTTGGATTAAAGTCATCAATCTTGAGAATTTCAGAAAATGTTTTATGTTTTGGGGCACTTCGGGGTTGAGTCTTGGTAATTGATTTTTACTATAGGTTAAAATGAATATTTAGAATTTTTCAATACTAAGTTTATTTCGCATTTTTTTGAGTGAATAGTAACCTCATAAGCATACTAAGTGCAGTGTTTTTAAAATCACAGTGTGGAATGTCCAAATTAGGTTAGAGATGTTTTATTTAGACACTTGGCAAGATATTAGCCACGCATAGTGAATAGTATTAGACACTTGGCAAAAAGAGGAACCATTAGATGGATTTGTGAAGAAAATCAAGGTGTAAAATCATGCCACTTAAGCAAAATTTTTTTCATTTGATCAACCAAATTGAGCCAGATCAAAGAGGGTTTCGACCCTAGTAAAACCCTAAATGGTTGGAATCTAATTGAAACCCCAAAAGTTTGGTTGCAAAACCCTAATCGGTTTCCTCGAAACCTAAATTGGCCTTCAAACCCTTTTTGATCCAATTTCTAGCATTGAGTTTAATCACTTGATTAAATCACTTCCACATGCTATTAATTTCTCAAATCCTTGTTATGACATCATTATCCAACCTTTTAAATCTTGGATATTTGATTGGGCCATGAAAAATTGGATTTGAGCTTGATAGCATCTCAAACCCTAACCAAACCCCCTCTTCAAACCCTAAATTGAAGCCCACTTGGTTGAGGCCCACCAAGGCCCACGAATTTGGCCACCTTGCAAAGCTTCTTGAAGAAGTTTCCTCCCCCACGTGGTAGACCATCCACTTCCCTTGGTTGCACCCAATGGTGCCTTGATGAGATAGAGAAACCCACCCCATCAACCTCCATACCTCATAGCCTCTGCATGCAGTCCTTTCCCCTCACTATTCTCCACTTTATGTCACATAGCCACCTCCAATCAATGATCATTCAAGTTCATATCTTCCCCCTCCAGAAGTATAGAGCCTTGCAAGACACCCTTCTTGCCCTTTAATCACTTCTTCACCCCGTTTTTCGAGAGAAAGCCAAAATAGCTCTCTCGGGCAGATTTATGGGTTCCTTTTGCATAGAGATTTTTGACCCTTTGTCAGTATTTTCACACAATGACTCCTTCATTAAAGTTGTTTCTATTTGAGTATAGTTTTCGTAGATATATTCTTTGTATCATTACATAGTCATTTGCTCAGTCAAAAGTATTTTTAACCATGGAAAGGTCATTCTGGGCGTGAAACTGGAGAATATGTTATGTTTTGGAGTTTTTGACCAAGCTAATGGACATATCTTGGTCCGAAAATTTTATGGATTGTTGTTAGCATGTATTTAAGAGTGTTCATTGAGATTTTGTCACATGAATAAAACTTTTAATTAGAGAGTTTCCTAAATCTAGAAACTTGAAAACTGGAAGTGGCAAAACAGTTTTTATTTGGAGAAAGTTTGAATATTTCGAGGCTCAATCTTACTCTAAAAACTTTGATATTTTTATATGATGATCTTAAATCTCTTATTTTCATGTTAGGATGTAATTTTGAAGATATTTAGTATTAGTTTCAAAGATATGATTTTTCTATACAAGAGGATTTCTGTTAGGCCTAAGATTTGATATTTTTGGATTAGATCCATATTTTATTGATTTTTAGCCATCTGATTTTAAGTTTGATGGTTGGATATTCTTTAGGACACATTTTTTAACTCATGTGATGCTTTATGTCAAAGATCTTACCTTCTTAAGCCATTGATCAAGAGATTTATCAAAGCTAGTTGAGGAAAATGTTTCTGTTTTTGGACTAAGTGTAAAACTAAAAAGTCCAAGTGTTATTTTATGATTTTGGTGACTTTAGCATGGTTGATCTTAGGATGATGTTATGAATATGTTAGAAGTAAGATTTGATTTTTGGAATTCTTATGGATATTTTGATTTAGGGTCAAAACTTGTGATTCAAGTGTTTGGATCTTTTTACAAAAAGTTTGGTGGTGATTATTAGCTTTTTCTAAGTGGATGTTTTAAGTATGGTTTTAAACTTAGGATAGGAAGATTCTTGTTTCAAAATTTTACTATAAGCATGAGTTTTGAAGTTGGAAGAATTACAACAAAAATTGAGAGAAATGGCTTATGGATGTTTTGGCTATAGTGTGTTTTCCTTGTTTTGATTTGTTTTAAATTTTCTGAATTGATATTTGAGTTTAGGACAAAATTTACATGAGGAATGTAAATTTTAGAAATTTTTGGAGTTAGGATGTGAAATCCTTAAGTTAGGGGTAAAATGGTCATTTTCCCACATGTGGAGGGTAAAATGGTAATCTTACTCTAAGTTGTCTCTTTTACACATTTCTAATTATTAGTAATTAAATTTCTAACTTTTAGAATACCCTCTTACAGTTCCTTGTATTTCGCGCTTTATTCTCGTAAAACGTGACGATCGAGATAAGTTCGCTTCTAACTTACTATCAGTTTACTGCGTATGTATGATGGGTAAGGAAACTACAATTTATGTATGTATGTTATCATATAGGTCATGTCATGCCACGTCATTACATATTTATCTATTACGCATGATTTATTCTTTCATGAATATTTATCTGTTACACAATCTATTTTGTCATGTAATACTGTATGTTATAAGTATGCCAAGTTGAGTCTGCCATATGTTACATGTACGTCATATCATGTAATATTCACTGTTGCAAGTATGTCATGTCAAGTATGATATCTGTTACATGTTTGGTCATGTTATGAAGTGTTTCCATCTCAAGTAAGTCATGTCTTTCGAGTTATGTTTAAGTCAGTTATGTCTAGTCTGAGCATCTCCACTTGTAATTCACACGAGGTACTTTTAGCAAAATCATTTTATTGTTAGAATGCCATTCAAGTTCAGTTATGCAGATACTCCTAGTGTAATCATTTTGATTGTTAGGGTATCTTATTTAAAATACTTGTGATGGAATCATTCTGATTGTCAGAGTATTAATAATAGGTACTCCTGGTGTAATCATTCTGATTGTTAGAGTATTACTAGGTACTCCTGGTGTAATCATTCTAATTGTTGAGGTATGTGTTTTAAAATACTCATGATAGAATCATTCTGATTGTTCACTATTCCTGACAAAACGACTGGAGGAATCATTTTGATTCTCAGAATTCTAGTTCAAGTTTATGTCAAGAAGTTAAGAATAAGCAATCATGGTGACCCCATGAGATAAGAATAAGTTTCAGATTAAGTCAACGTTAAGTCAAGTTTCAAATCAAGTTCATGTTATGTTATGTTATGCTCACGTACATGTTATGTTCATGTTCACGTTAAGTTTCAAGTTCATGTTCATATCATGTTATGTTCACATTTATGTTATGTTCAAGCTCATGTTCATGTTTTGTTATCTTCATGTTCACGTTATGTTTCAAGTTCACGTTTCTGTCATGTTATGTTCACGTACATGTTATTTTCAAGTTCACGTTCATGTTATGTTATGTTCACGTTCACATTATGTCTCAACTTCATGTTTATGTCATGTTATGCTCAGGTTTATGTTAAGTTCAAGTTCATATTTATGTTATGTATGTTCACGTTCATGCTATTTTTCAAGTCCACGTTTTGTTTCAAGTTCACGTTCATGTTATGTTGCTAGTCTATGTTATGTTTTAAGTTTAAGTTCATATCATGTTAAGTCAAGTTCAGTTCACATTTAAGTTCATGTTATGTCAGTTATGCCATATATATATATCAAGTTATGCTATGCTTATTTACGACTTTAATTGTGTATTCATGCTTTTACTGCCATGCATGCATCATTAACCTGTGTGAGAGTTTTCTGTTAACTTATTGAGATTTATAATCAAATCTCACTGTGGTAGTCCCAACTACCATTCTCCTTGAATGGTAGGCGATGTGTCAGGGTCAGAGTAGGGAGCGGACATTGGTAGATTGGAGGATGTTGACTAGACGTCGCAGACATGACGAGGAGCTTACAACTTTCATAGTTAGTTTTTGGACAGTATTTTGGCCTCGTTAGTTGAGTTACACGAGTTAATCGATGAACTTCCTCAATAGTATATTTTAGTAATGTAAATATGGAGTCTGGTCTCCCATGCTTTTGAGATTACAGTCTTCTAAGACTCGTACTGAAATCTTGGATGTTTATTTTTTTAGGTATGCTTAGATTACGATTTAACTATTTGGGATATTATAAGTTTAGGTGCATAGTGTTGTTCAAAAAAAATTATCTGTTGCAAATATTGCATAATCTATATGCATGTTAGAAACATTGCATCTTTTATATCATGAACGGGGGTAGGTAATCTTGTGTTGCATGTCCCGACACTTCGAATGTCCAGCTGATCCCAAATAGAAATCTGGGGGTGTCACATGAACATTCACACAAGGATCCGATTATATCATATGGAAGAACATCATTACTTCAAACATAATCATACAACCAAATAACAAGTAAGTTCACATTGTATATACATAAAATATCAAGTACAAGTTAGAAATTTACTTTCAAAAATTCACAATTGATAAACAAGCAAGCTGAAAATGTAAATACAAAGATCATTAGGTTCAGTTTATGTAAAACCCTAACCCATGTGTATACGTGTAAGCTTATGGCATCTAGTCTAAGGAAAAGCTCCCAACATTTCAAACCTCTACTCAAGTCCGAAACTTGTATCAACTCAAACCCTAGTTTTAATAAACTCTAAAACCATGTGTGTATACGTGTAAGCTCTTGTGGGAGACTTCACAAAACATGAGCTAACTTTCTTTAGCTCAAGTGTGTGTGTGTGTGAGGACATAAGTTCATGATGAATTTGCTTAAAACTGAAACTTTTCCTCTCATGGCCGTGTGTGATGAAATGGAAAGGTGGTTTTTGGCTTCATACCTTGTGTGATTCTCTCCTTAGAAGTATCTCCTAGTTTTGCTTGCCCTCAAAATGATATTTGAAAGAAAAGAGAGTAATGTGAATGGTGTTTGGACGGTGAGAAAGTGATGGAAAGTAGAGAGAAAGGTGGTGTCCAAATGCTTCACAAGAAAATCCTCCAAGTGACTAAAAAGATGTGGTTTTTGGCACCCTCTCCTTTATATAGGTATAAGAGTCTTCTTGCACAAGCCAATCTCATTTGCATGGATGCAAGTGGTATGTCACCCTAAGCCTCTTCCCCTTCCTCCATCATTTAATTGTGTTGGAAACACAAGAGAACCTTTTGACAAGTGGTGCCTTCTCCTCTGAAATTGAAACCTCCATTCCATTCTTGCCCTTCATCTCATGTCTTGGTTCAATGAACCTCATGGAAATTTGGTCTTTCTCTAGCTAGGATCTCCCTCAATCTCCTACATGTGTGCATAATTCTTAGAATCTATGTTCTTAAAAGGAAACTCAGATTCTAAAAACACTACATCTCGGGAGATAAAACTGTGATGACTATCAAGGTTATACACTTTATATCCCTTAACTCCTACTGGAAGAAACATTTATGAGCTCTTAGATCTAGTTTAGTTCGATTGTGTTTGAGTGTAGAAACAAAGCAAAGACATCCAAAGACTCTTAAATGATTGTAAGAAGGCTTTGATGGAAATAACACTTTGTATGGAGATTTGTTATGAATGGTGGGTGAAGGTATTCTATTGATCAAATGTGCAACTATTAAAGCTGCATCTCCTCAAAACTTTATGGAAGTGAGGCTTGAATGAGTAGGGCTCGGGCAACAGTGATCAAATGTTGTTACTTTCTTTCCACAATTCCATTTTGTTGTGGTGTGTACACACATGTTTTTTTTTTTTTTTTTATGTAGAATCCCATGGGAATTAAAGAAATCAGACATATTAAATTCCAATCCATTATTAGTTCTAACACTTTTAACTTTTGAATTGAATTGAGTTTGAACCATAAGGATAAAGGATTGCAAAAGGGGTCATGGTTTTGATTGAAATTGCATTAGGTATACTCATGTGACTCAGCTAAAGTCATCAACAAAAGTTAAGAAATAACAGTGACCATGCAAAGAAGCTTGAGAATATGGTCCCCAAATGTCATAGTAAACAAGTTCTAAAATAGCATTAGTAGAAGTAATGCTTGATTGAAATGGAAGACGTTTATGTTTAGATAAAGAGCAAACAATACAATGTACTTGATCACAACCTTTTACATTAGGGCAAGAAGAATGAATTAAACTCATTCTTTGGTTGGATAAATGTCCTAATCTAAAATGCCAAACATCAAAAAACTGTTCATTGACAACATTATAAGCTAAAACATTGGAGGGATTTAAAGGGGTCCTAGGAAGCACTGCAGCCAAGATAGCTTGAGAGTTGAAAATATAGGCCATGATTGAGTTTAGCTAGTCCAATCATCATCCATGAAGAGAGGACTTGTATAAAGCAAAACTTGTCTAAGAAAATGAGGCAAATAAGAGGTTAAGAATGAGTTTACTGACAAACAAGAGATGGATTGTGAAGGAAGGGACATATAGGACTCCAGTGAGAAGATGGGCTTTTAGAGATGGACATCTCCTATATGTGTGACCTCAACTCATGTCCCATTTGGCAACTAAACTGATGCCTTGGCAGTGCAAGTGACAGTTGTGAGAAAGGTTGGAGATCAGACTATGTGGTCTGTTGCTCCAATGTCAATGATCCAAGGTGTGTTGGTAGATTCATGTGATTGATGATGCACAAGAAATGAGTGGTGATGCTAGTGATTTGTGTAAAAAATGGATGATTATGAAATAGCAGATGAGCAAGAAGGTATACCTGCCATGTTTAAATGAGGTGTGGTATGCACATGAGGGTTATTGCTTGAGTTTGAGGTGGTTTTGGAGGGCTGAGACGTTCCATGAGATGACTAATTATGAGTTGGCTGTGGTGTTTGGTTATTGACTAGTGCCATGAGCTGTTGAATCTGAGACTGCGAGAGTGTCAAACTTGGTGCTTCCATCATTCCCTTCTCCTGGCCTTGAGACACTACTTGGTTAGCTGAATGAGCAGCAAAAAAATTTTGATTGTTGAAGTATCCTGGTTTCTACTTTGTGAACTTAAAATTTGGTGGAGATCCTATTAACCTATAGCATTTGTCAAGGATATGTCCAGATTTCCCACAGTGTCCACAGGTGAGCTCAGGCCTTTCAATTTTCTTAGACTGGTAGTTAAAAACTGCTAGAGTTGAAGACTCAATTAGTGGCATTGCTACATATCCCGCCTGCCTCTTCATTTCTTCTTGCAGAATCAAGGAAAAGGCCTTTGCTGTGGAGGGAACAGGACTCATGAGTATAACCAGTGACCCCCCCAACTCTCACGTACGAAAATGAGGGAATTGTGACATTGGGATGATGACAACACGGGTCACACACACCAAACGACAAGTACTAAGTGTGTGCACATGCAAAAAGTGTATATTGAAAACTGCGGCAGATAAATGAAAGTTAGTCAACTAAGTACCAGAATTTTAAATACATATTTTTCAAAATAAAAATGACTTCAAAAGTTATATAGTAATCCGATAACAATATAATACAAACCAAAATACATAACAAAAGTGGGAAACAACTCCTAAAACAGGAAAAGTGACCCCTGGTCACTCCTTTGATGGAGCTAAAGCCTTGGGCTCAATGTTCTCATCTGCATCAAAATCTATGATTCCAAAAAATGTAATCGTGGGTTCGAATACCACGTGAGATTATGAGAAAGATAACAATACATTAATGCAACCAACATGTATGTATGCACCAGATGAAACATGTATGAGACCCAAAACCATTATTTCCCCGAAAATGATTAATTTTCCAATGCACGCCAAAATCCCATTTGTTCCAAAACGATTCCATTAAAAATACCAAACGCCATTTTCCAAAAAAAGGCCCTAGAAAAAGGCCCAATTATAAAATCCACCAGTTTCCCAGAAAATGGTTAACATATATCTATTTATCAAAAATCTGCAATTTTCCCAGAAAATGGCCCACATATCCAATTAACCCGTATGCATCATGATCTCTTCTAGGGACTATCCACACACCCTAGCTAAGACTGTTCATCCAGGCTGGATTTTTTCCTGGCCCAGTCCAAAACCCGGATAACCAAATTCAGACTAAAACCCAGATTATAATATCTGGACCTATGCGGTCCAGTTGTGGGTAAGGAAACCGGGTTCCAGATTTACAATTCGGTACCCAAGTTTATATATGTTGAAAAAAAAAACCCTTCAGTATAAACTTAACCCGATATTCATCTTCTCAATACTAGGGTTTCTGCCGTCTCCCCGTCCTCTCTCTCTCTCTCTCCCCGATCTGTGATAGCACTCTGCTCGTTATTCTCCCTCCGAAAAAACACTACGTGATTCCACAATCCATAGTGCATAGAAGACGACGAGGTAGCTCTCTTCAAGTGGGTTCCTCACGCTGGTAGAGTCTTGACAGAGACCCATAGCACTCTCTGCTTAGGCCTCTCTTTCACGCGAAATTGCCTCATCCTGGTGACTCAAAGTTTGTTCTCTGCGATTTTTCCGATTTGGGCCTGTTTTATTACAATAAGAAAATGCTATTTGCTGATATCTCTTCTCACCCTCTCTATCTTGCATCTTCAGATACCTTGGAATGAAGATGATGAAATACTAAAGCTTGTGTAGCTTTTGGTCAGGTAAGATTTGTGCTACGACATTCTGTGTTAGTTCTGGGTTTTTTTTGTTATTTTGTTAAACATGGGGCATAAAGTATATGCTATTAGTTTGATAGATCTTAGGAAACGTGAAGAAAAATCCAGAGTCCTTGATGTTGATTACAATGATGAAGAATTTACAGAAACTAGGTTATGTGCTTAAGGTGAGTGGTTCTTACATTTCAAGCTTTTTAATGTTTTGAACAATATTTTCCAGCCTATTAGATTTCTAGTAATTTTGCTTCTTTTCTCCTCCTTTTTGCTACTTGGGTGTAGCCTTTATACATCATGTGTAGTGTGTACTCAGGTTATGCCTCTTTGGGCTTCTAATGAAGTTTGAATTAAATATAAATAGTGTTTTGAGCCTCCAGTTCTGAAAGGCTTATGCATTCTCACAATGATAGATTTTCATTTTTGTTGAATGAGTAATATCGAGAAAGGAGAATAATCTATTGAAGCCTTGGAAAGATGAAGATAATTTATCATGTTATGGTGCCATTCAAAATTACCTTGTGTATGGTCAATCTTTTTATGTTTGCAACTCATCCCATGACATCATTATGTAGCTTGAGTATTCTTTGTGGATTGTGAATTAATTCTCTAATTTTTCATGTAGGGGGTGGCTTCACGTCTAGGACTTCTTCATGGTTCTATAGAGCACTATGGCTTGAATAGTGATGTGAATGGTGTGTTATTGATGGCTGACACTATTCTCTATATATGATATCAATATCCACGAGTCTTTTGAATGGGCATCTTCCATGCACTATCTTCCAAATCTATCATTATGGATTTCAAGACTTGAATTTTTATCTTCTTATGTCTATCTACATATATAGTCCTCTATTGTTGGTAACTTTGCTTCCAATGGAGTATACTGTTGTAAAAATAAAATAAAAAAGTCAATCAATCACTGTTTTCTTTTGGGGTTTAGAAGTACTTAAGCTTACAGCCTTGATGAAAAGTATCGTTATATATAATGTTTGCTACATTGCTTTGAGGTATTGATGCTCGTTGTTTCTATATCCATTGGTGCTTTTGTAATTCTCAAAAGGTTTTTGGCATTTTGCCTTGTGAGTGATACACCTTTCTACCTTGATGTCTAATATCGTAATAGACCGTTACATAGTTGAAGTTGCATGTAATTCTGAGACTCAAATGCCAACTTGTTACTTGTTAAGAGCCGTTGGTTGGATGTGCTTTGCTTCATTTGAAGTTGTGGCAAATGCCAACTTGTTAAGTGCACTGTTGAGTTGATTGGATGGCATAATCTCTGTATGGGTTTGCTTGTTTTGTTGTACATTTTCTTTTGGTTTGAAACCTATCAGATGGGGGTTTTTATGGCTATGCTAGTTTTGTTCTGTTTTTTGTAGATCTGGTGAACTAGGTAGACTTTTAAGGGCAAGAGTTTCCATCAATAGAATACTTTCGTATGCAGCCTGTATACCTTATTTATGATTATTTATAAGATGATATTTACTAATTAAAAAGTAAGATAATTTGCTGTTTCTATTGACCGTCATCTTCACCCAACTGCATAACCTATAAAAAAAATCTTTACCCTACTGCATGTGGGACACATTGGTTTAGTGATTGTTTTGAGGTTTCTTTTAGCTGTTACCATAGTGGATCTCTAACACAAAATAATCACACGCCCACCATATTTACCATGATAGAATTCTTGTTGGAGCTCTATGGCTTGTCATTTTGGACAATTGTTTTTGACAACATTCTTATAGTCGTCTGGTCCAGATATTGCTAGCTGCATTGTGGAATTTGTGGGTTGTGGGGGTTACAAGCAGTATTTATTTAATTGATTTTCATGTGTTTTGCTTTATATACATTAATGTGCAAGGGGATGTCATGGCATGTAATAAAAGCTCGACGTGCAAGGGGAGCAGTGAAGGAGATTTGGCACCAAGTAGTCCAAAAGCCCTTTCTAAACTGATGATCATCTCGATCATGACTATAGCTTGTAATTTTGTGTTTTGTAATATAATTGTTTTGTAATGTAATGTATAAAATATTAAATAATGTAATATATATGTAGCAGTGAGTTGCATGTATTTTATATAATAAATATTGATTTTTTTTTATTTGCATTCAATTGAAAAGATAAATAGTTGTTTTATATATAAAAAATATGTTTTTAAATTACAATAGAATATAGGCTTCTAGATTAAAAAAAAAAATCTTTTAAGACTTCTAGAATAAAAGCTTTTAAATTATAATTAAAAATTTTTTAATAATAAAGATTTTGTTTAAAAAAAAAAACAGTTACAAATCGGAACCTGGATTCTGGGTTGTAAAAAACCTGGATACATCCGGGTTCCGGCCCGTGTTATAACCCGTGTATATCCGGCCCGGATTTGTAATCTATGTTCCAGGCTGGGTGTACCCAGATATCCGGTCCGGAACCCGGATGAACTGCCCTAACCCTAGTTCCCTTCATCACACCATGGGTAATGACCATGTGTGTGACTTCATAACAAGTGATGCCTAGTTTAGCACCCAGAGCATTCGTGGCCAAGAATTCTCTAACGGGGGCCAACAAGAGAGGCCACGGAGTCGGCACAAGAGTGTTACCACTCTGTTCAATCCCATTGTCATCTAGCGAAAACCCATGTGACGTCACTCAGTATTTTATGCTCCTGAGTAAGCAGAGGAGCTCCACCTAGATAGTGCCTCATCTCGGCTACTCCTTGGACTCAAAGTCCGGCACAACAAACCAGACTGCAGAAAATATGTTAGTGTAAAAATATATTTAAATCTCATGCCAACAGTGATGGAGCAGTAGTAGATAGTGATTTTACAAGGGTTGGTCGTGGGTCACAAAACTGGAAAAAGTGAGAGGGAGCTACGGTGAGGCTTGGGCTGGGCATGAAGGAGCTAAGGGAGGTCTGTAGGGCAGGTGGTGGTGGCATGAGTGGCTAATTTGGCCATGCGAAGAGGGGAAAACCTATTTTGGGTTGTGCTCATGTGGGGGAAAGTGGCTGACATGAAGGGCTAGTTTGGTGGCTGGGGGTTCACTGGTGAAGGGGGGGAGGTAGTTGGAGGCATGGGGCTGCATCATAGAGGCACTGGGAGTTGCAGAGAGGAAAGAAGCCGAGAGAGAGAGGGGCATTTTAGGAAAGAAAGAGGAAAGGAAAGCTGCGGTGGCTGGGTCTGGTGGAGGGAAGGGTTGTTGATGTACAACGAGGGTTGAGTTGCAGAGACACGATGGTGGGGAGTGGATGAGAGGGAGAGAAACTCATGGGTTTCAGGCTGTCTACCATGGGAGGAGAGGGGCTGCAGGGGGTGGAGCTCGGTGTAGGGTAGGTTGCCAGCGTGAGCTACGCCTGTGGGTGGTGGCGATCTAGCTGGGTTGCAGCGGAGCGGGCTGAAGAAGTGGATCAGGCAGGGGGCCTTTATGTTTGGTGTAGGGGAGAGAGAGAGAGAGAGAGAGAGAGAGAGAGAGAGAGAGAGAGAGAGAGAGAGAGAGAGAGAGAGAGAGAGAGAGAGAGAGAGAGAGAGAAGGGAATGGGGAAAAATAAGGGGTTTGGGATTAAATCTAGGACCTTCATCTTGGGGTCTTAAAAATTGATCCAATGGAAGGGACTTAAACATAGAATTAACTGACTTAAAATAAGTAAAAAGAAAAATAAAACACAGTATTTTAATACCAATAAAATAAAATAGTAAAAACTAGCAATAAAACTAATTTGAAATAAAGAGCCAATAAATAATAGATAATAAATAATAACAAGAAAAAAAGCACAATGAATTAAATTACACAACTCAAGCAGTAAAAATGATAAAATACTACAATAATAATGATAATCAATTTAAAATAAAGGAACCAATAAAATAATCAATAAAATAACTAATTAAAAACACAAGGAAATGAGGGATATCACATAACCTGCACTCTAGTACTCTCATAGGAATCATTAAGTCCCATAAGGAACTTGAAAAACATTATCAGATTGTTGAACTTCACCTACTGAGTTCAACGCCTTGCAAGTGCAAGGGCCACATGAGCAGCAAGGCACGCGTCTGTAGATGTTGAGCTCTTCCCAGATTGTATTCAATTGAGTGAAATACTCATTAACAGTCTGAGTACGTTGCACAATGGTTCCAAGTTGTTGTTGAAACTGGTAGATCCTAACATTATCTGGTTGAGCAAAACATACCTTCAGCTTGTCCCACACTGCCTTAGCTAAGTTGATATAAAGGACATTTGAAGCTATTTCTTTAGATATTGAGTTAAGAAGCCATGAAATAATGATGTTGTTGCATCTCAACCATGGAAGGTATAAGGGATCAGTCTACTCTCGTGTAGTGATGGTTTCATTCAAGAATCCAAATTTATTTTTGATTGAAATGGATAGGGTGAATGAACGACTCCAGGAGAGGTAATTTGGGCTCATGAGAGGTGGGGAGACAATCATAGAATTAGCATTATCACTATGATGAAGATAAAAGGACTATTTGGGTTCTCAGTGGGTGATGAGTTGTGTGATGGGTTGTTTGAACCAGGAGTCATGTTGGATGAACTTTCTTCTACCATCGAAGAGGTTAAAATGCAAGCAAGAAGATCAACGCTGAGAATGTGTTTGTGGAAAAACTTGAACAATAACAAAGCAGGGTTATTATAGAACCTGGCTCTGATACCATGTCAGAATTTGAGGAATAGAGATGAATCAAAGTAGAAAAGGATGAAAAACTGTGAGGGAACAACTATGATTCTCATTGATTTTTGAAAGGTATACAAAGTAGTATATATATACATTGAGCTAATGTCATACCATACAAAAGAATAAGGAATATTCTATCTATAATCTGTCCTACTCTACTACAATGTACAATTGAGGTGGGTCAGTGTAGTGGCCATCGACATAAGACAAAACACCAGCAAATTGGTAGTCATGGAGTAGAGTTACTGCTTAGCCTCCAAAATAACAAAAGAAGAATTGTCTTCTGTGTCTCAGGTGCATGGATATTAGAGGCCTCTCTCTTCTTTGGTATTTCTTGAGATGTCTTTCCAATGCAATTATCTTCATAGCCTATAAATATGTTAAGCACACAATTACTACATAGATACGAGAGCACATGTGACCATGAGTTGCACATTTGATGCCTTGACTTAATTTCGTTCTTTAAGGTGACAAAAAGTTGGAAGCGTCACATTGATACAATCATTTTTATTTCTAGATTTTAAGGCTTTGTTTGGTTACACAGATTGGATAAGAAGAGAAGAGAAATTTGTAAACAATAGTGAGATAGTTTGTAAATAATAGTGAAATGATTTGAATTAAGATGTTTTATGGGGTTTTGGAAAAGGAGAGAAAAATTTGAATAAAATATTATTAGAATATAATGTTTTAATATTATTTTTGTTTTGATATTTGAAAAAGTTGGATTATTTTTTGTATTTTGTTTAGAATTTTGAGAAATGTAATGATTAGATAATGATCAGATGAAAATTTTCAAAATTTAAAAAATTAAAATTGAAAAGTGTTTTGGTGTTAAAATGAAATTGGATAAGTTGAGATATCTGTGAAACCAAATGGAACCTAAGTCAAGAAATTAATGAGACTCTGCTGATAATTTGAAGGAAATTCTATGTTTTCTTAGCATGAGAAAATCTTATCATAATCGAAAGAATATGGCAGAAAGCTTCGATTTTAAGTCACTATATTCATCATTTCATTTATTTGCATTTAAATGAAATGCATCCAAGTTATTCAAATTTAACATTCCTAGAATTGGCTTTTAGATCCTCCCAAAGGCTTCGTTGCCTTTTTGAGATAGAGTAGGAGCACCAAAGCAAGTAATGCAGCCACAACAAAGTTAATCAATTTCTTTGGCTGCTTCACCTCCAAAACTAAACCCCTAGCAACTTGCTTTAAATTCTCCATGCTAGATTTACCACTAGAAATTGATCCTTTGTCCATCTTTGTAGCATTCTCGATTGAGTCGCCAAGAGTACCCTCATGCTTTTTATCACTTCCTGCGTTGGAGACATTTTTAATTTCTTCCAATGAACCATTTTTAGTCTCTGAATCCACTGCTGTGCTCTTCTTGTTATTTGAATAGATGGGTTCTTCCTTCTCTAGTTTCTTTCTTAAAGTCATATTGGCATCCTCCATTGTGGTACTTTTACCATCTGTACTGTGCAGTTCCTTCTTCTTCTCTGGTACATTTTGAGGAACACTGTTAGCAAGTGCTGCAACGCTAGTCTTCCCAGTTGTATTGTTTGCCTCCTCTTTCTTGGATGTCTTTCGAGTAGTGTAAGTAGTTGTTTGTGCAACAGGTTTCCCATTCGTACGTTCATCCGAACTGGCCTTTGAAGGAACTTCTTGCTTAGCATGTCCTTGATCACTCTTTTGAGCAAATTGTTTCTCACTTTTGAACTTTTCTTGTGACTTTGGAGGTAGTTTTGCATGTTCTTGTGGTTTGGCCGGAGTGATCGCTTTCGGGTGTATAATGTAAAGCGTGCCTCCTTCAAACTTTGCAGTGATTTCATTGGTTACCACATCTGGTGGGATGGATAATATCTTTTGGAAACGCTGCCATTTGTTGTTGCCAAGCGGGCGTTCGCCGCTAACCCTAAGATCCTGAGATGCAGTTATTTGAATTCTTAATTGTTCCTTGCTAAAACCTGCATAATCGAGATTAACATGGTTAATTAAATAAAGAAATTTATCGGAAGTTACAATCATATTTCCTTTTTTTGTGTGTTCTAATTAAGGCGTGTATCAGGGAGCTGCTAGAGACCCAAAGGGATCCCACATATTGATGTGGCAGAATATTAGTGTACCATGTGTCCATTTTCCCTAGCCCGTCTTTTCTCATTTTCCCTCTCTCTCTTCTTCGCCTGTGCAGCCTCTCCCCTCAGCAGCTCCCACCACCGCCACAGCTCATCGACGGCCACCACTAATGGCCATTCCCCCCCCCTCACTCACTCTCTCTCTTCCCCCCGCTGCTCTCCCTTCCCATCTTGCTCCTCCCTTTTTCTTCTAGCCTGCAACCACAACCTGTTGCTGTTGCCCACAACCCAGCGCCAAAAAACCACTGCCCATCCCTCTGTCTCTCTCTCCTCCCTTTCTCTTCTAGCCGATGAGCTGTGTAGGTCTCGGGTTACCGTTAAGCATCTCCCCCCTCCCTACAACCATAGCTAGTTGATGGCCACCATGTCGATCGTGCCTTGGCATCTTCTGCCCACTATGGGATGGTCTCTGACCACCATGGTCGAGCACGAGGAGAGGGCAAGAGTGGGCATGAGGGAGGGGAGGGAAAAAAAGAGAAAAACAAAATAGGGGGCATGTGGCATACTACTCTGTGTATGATTCTTTGTGTGGGATAGTGTTTTCCTTTTTAATATAATAGCAGATGGGGTTTCGAACCCATGTTCTCTATTTGAATAACATTTGAATTGTCGTGAATTAATTTAATTATAATCAAAAGTCACATACCTTAATTTGTTTATTAACTAAATTCGTTCTAACAAATCATATGCTTTAAGTAAAGAGCTCAAACGACAAATATAATAGCAACTTCATAGTAATCTAAATAAAGCATATCTTTTTTGTTTTTCAAAGTTGAAAATCAAGTATTTAGCATACAATCTGGTGAAACATATTTAAAACAAAAAAGAAAGAAAATTAAATTGCTGAAATGACGGAATATTAATCGCTTCTTAATCCTATATATATATATATATTAATCGTATTTACGAGTTACGTACAACACACTACAAGAGATTGGGTCATTTTATCTCAAAAAATCTAAATTGCATCCCACAATATTTTTAGAGATGAAAAAATTTCATATCTATTTTGTCTCGAAAAGACTATCTTGAAATGTTTTTAGAGACAAAATTGGGCTGATCCAGTCGAAACCGTTCGAAAGGGATTTTTTTTTATATTTGGAGACGAATCATTTTCGTCTCAACAAACGGTTCATAGGAACTCGTTCAATTCTATTAATGAAGGGAAAAATGGCAAAGGAGTTTTGGCTGAAAATAGTTGTTCTCTTTACCCGGCCACCATTCTATTGAAGGGAAAAATGGCGAAAGAGATACTTCTTTTTAACTTTTTATTTTGTAGGTTTTAACTTACTGGGAGAGACCTCTACAGGTTGTAACTCGTCAGCCATCATCACCGAATGGCAATGCCTTCATGCCTTGCTCAGCCAATACAGGGAAACTCTTAAGAAAATAATGACTATGAACATGACTCGATGGAATTAGAAACTGACCTGGTAGCAGGACAATTAGAGTATCGAATCGCTCCTCTCTAGCCCACTCCGTTTGAGGTTCAAAATCCTCATAAACACGATCAACAGCACGAGGCTTGGCATCCATCTAATTAGCTTTATTTTTCTTTCTGATGTTTTGCAACGATTTGTAGCGATAATTCCGGATGGAAATTGAAGCTCAGGTATGTCGTTTTTATACACATAAGGGACGATTGATGATTGGAATGTGATTCAGGCATCTGAGTTTTCTTTGGACTTCGTTATTCCTTTTTCAACCTAGCTACTTATCGTTGTTCATGTTTACTTTTGAGTTCTGTTTAGACCTTTCGGTTGTTTGACAAATCAAATATCCCTTGCTCACGTAGAGGTCACTTCATGCAGGAGCAAAGTGAAGGTTCTTTGTCCCTTTCTCATGCGGCCTTTTGGAAATTTCTTGTCATAATATCTTCCTTGGACGAGCTGCCAAGTTGTAATCAGAGATGATTCCATATTCCGATTCATGCATCGCCCAATTGAATTGATAACTCTTGCAACTTTATATGACCAAAAGTACTTTTTACAAGAGAAATAAACACTGTTTGTGAATGACATAATATTAACTAATGTTACTTGTGGTAGAATGGACCCTAACATAAAAACAATAGATCATTCACAGTGTGTTTTTGTAACAACTTGCTACTTTTTTTTTTTTTTTTTTTTAAGTTATGAGCCTCATTCTAAACCGAATATCAATGGTGTGTTTTAAAAGATACCAAGAGGATTTTAAAACAAGCACAGTATTTTAAAGCTTATACATATTTTAAATGTCTTGGAAATATTTATATGTGATATTTCCAGTATTATCGGATTGGGCTTTTTTTAAATAAGACAATTATAATATTTTTGAAGAGCTCAAAAAATGCTCTTCAAAATTATTATAATTGTGAAAATTTATTTAATTTAAATGATTTCAGTTATTTACAAATATTACGATATTTAAATTCTGTTGAAAACACTAAATTAATTTAAATAGATTTATTCTCTTCTATTAATTAACAAGACTTCATCATTTTAATTAAT
Source organism: Carya illinoinensis (assembly GCF_018687715.1). Taxonomy (NCBI): domain Eukaryota; kingdom Viridiplantae; phylum Streptophyta; class Magnoliopsida; order Fagales; family Juglandaceae; genus Carya; species Carya illinoinensis. The sequence goes on from NC_056765.1 coordinate 20,446,659, forward strand.
GATAAAGGAATATTATTTTATGAACTTTAATTTATAAAATAATATTATATCTTAATTCCTCTCAGTGTTTTAAATTAAATAAATGATTACGCATTTTCAAATCAGTATTTAAACGCACCGTTAAATCGTTTTGAAGATCCCAAAACGAAAGGTCTGGATTAAATATGCGTGGCCAGCTGGGCCATCGAGCACCTCCATCGGCACCACAAGCTCACGGGCTTCACCCTCATGGTCTTCCTGTCCCCCTAACTCTCTCCCTCTCCATTGCACCACCTCACACACGTATGAAGCTAACGCACGGGTTCCTCCACTTCCACCACCGTGATCCTCAGCCACCCACGACCTCCCCTAGCTATTCCCATGCCCAACCGAAGTCCCAATCTCTCTCACTCTCCCCCACCCTCTCACGGGTATTTTTCCACCTCATGACCAAATCTACCACCGTGGACCACTGTATAGCCACCACCTCGCCCCCATAGCTTCACCAACAACCTCGCAAGCTCCTCCATGCCTGGCCATAGTCTCCAGCCATTCCCTTGCCTCCCAAGCAACCTCACTCTCTCGGGTGCACTATTCACAGTGAGATACTGCCGTGCTCCACCTCTCACCACCATTTTGAGACCACCATGAGCTTCCCCATGTCCACCCCTTCCAAGTCCACCAACCCACATGCCAAAATAGTCCCCCAGCCATTGTGGATAGCCATTGTACGTGGCTAACCACCATCATACGCAGTTTAATCGCCATATACGACTCTTCCAGTGCCTCTAATCTTGCCGGGTAGCGGCAATGTTAGTTGATAGGTTGTGGACTATGTTGTTAGTATTGTGGAGTTCGCTAAGTAGTTGTGAAGTGAAGTGTGGCGGTATAGTGAAGTGTTGGACGTAATTGTGTAGCTGTGATGCGATGTAGTGTTATGAAGAAAGTACACGTGACGTGTGCTCCATGTCGTGTAGCGATGCACCATGTGATGTGCGTTGTGATAATAAGTGATGTAGCGAAAGGAGTACACATGGTGAGTACTCCATGTTATGTAGCAATACACCCCATATGGCGAATTGCCAAGAAAGATGATTGCGTAGTAGAGGAGGTGTCCCAAAATAGCTGTGATGTGGCCTGTAGTCTGAGGTGGTAGGTCTTGCCTTGTAGTTGACTTATGGCTTAGAGTATATGATGGGCCCCAAGGTAGATCAAGTCGTAAAGATCCTTTGCAAGTTTCAGGTGTGGCAATTACAAGATCAAGGTTAGGAAGATCAAGGAAGCTATTCATGTATAGGGGTGCAATCCACTTGAGATGTGTTTAGCAAAAGCCCAACATTCAAGATGGGCTTGAGAGGAGGAGATCCCTTTTTCATCCATATGATATGCTACGGAAGACACGATTTGGGCCTATTGTTATTGAAAGGTTTGGACTTATTTATTTCATTAAAAGAGCTTATTTTATTAGTTTAGAATAATTAGGCTTGAGGATGTTAGCCTACACATGTCTTATTTCTAATGGACTAGGGATTTTTTGGGAAGGCCTTGTATTTTGGCCAAGGGTTTATTTGGAAAGTTATTGTTTTATGTCTCACTAGGGTTTCAGAAGTTACTGTAGCACGGCGCGTGGCACTATTCACGCTACAGTACCCAAGGCTTTGTTCATTTAGGATTTTTGGGGATTGTCTATTTAAACCACTTGTAATCTCATTTGAGAGGCAGACTATATGGAATTTTCATTGAGAGTTGAGTTATCTTCTCTTGTTCTTTTTGAACTTTTGAACTCATCAAAGGTAAATCAAAACCTTTGTGGCATTCCTCCTTTATAATCTAGGTTCTTGAGACGAGTTCTTCAACGGGTCTAGATTTTAATATAATCTAGGTTCTTTTCAATGAGTTCTCTTCGGGTCTAGATTCTTCATCCGTAGACCTGAGTTTGGCTTTCTTGGGGTTGTTTTTCCAGTATTGTTGTTGGGTCTGAAAGCATGTCGATTGGGGTTCACATCAGTATATGTGAAGTATGAGATTGTGTAAGAGTAGCGCAGTGGAAGCATGACAGGTGTCATGACGTAACTCAGGATTTGTCTCGAGCTACGTGACATGACAGAGATGTGGTGGTGAATGGAGCCATGTCTTGTCGAGTGTTGGGATGAACTTGTAAAGGGGTCAGGAAGTAGGATGGTCCTACTGACCGGTTTGAGTAGAGCTTGTTTATACAATTGGACGTTCATTAGACTATAAGTTGATCTTCAGTGATAAAGGGTAAGGTACATGTGCATCTGGTGAGACACATATATCGGACGAATTTACCATATATAATAGGTAATCTATCCTAAATATGGTTACACGATGTTTAAGCCTCAGAGTTGGCTTAAAGTTATGTAGCATGTATGGATGGGAATGAGGATTGAGTATGGGCTAGGAAGCAAGAAGGTAATAATGGGTATATTGTCTAGGATCGGGATGCGGGACTTAGTTGGTCTGAGTCACATCATAAATAAAGGCAATTAAAAAAAATTAAATGAATTATGATTGTGGTTGTGGTGGTAGTATAGAGTTTTGGGACATCATTGACTGGAATTGTTCAAATATTTTTTGGTTATTTAATCGTAACCTCTCTTCTAATTTTGCCTTTAAATCTGCTGCTTGATCTAATCGGCTCAGCAACTCTTTTTCCTTCGACCTCAAGTGCAGCTTCCTCTAATTCCTTAGTCGTGTCGTCATTTGATCTAACTTTAGAAGAGGATGATGATGTTGAGGATGGCTTCACGCAATATCTTAAGCCCCTCAAATATCCAGAACGTGATCCAAGAACTTGAGAAAAGACTTGAGCATCGTTAATAGATGATTCATCAGATGGATCCACAACAGTTTCCTTAAGAGATATCATCTTGTCCTACAAAAAAAAACATTAAAATTAGTATAGGTAACAAAAATATCTTTAGACAATGGAATTAAATAAACTTAAACTTACATAATTTGCCTCTACCTCAGGATTGCTCCAAATACCATCATGATTTTTATGTGCTTTAGTATACAATTAGGTCAGATCATAGTCAGCAGGACTTTCTTCTTACTGCCAAATGAAAATCTATATCAGAATTTAAATCATAAAAGTGTATAATATTAATATTTAATGGGGACTAAAATAACTTACCATTTTTTTGACAAGAGATGAAAGGATTGAGAACTCGAATGATGTTGTATCATTAAATTTGATCTATTTGCTTTGTTCACCATACTCCGTTGCTAAAAGAAAGTATTATAATTTTATGTTTAATATATCTATCATATATTATTAAAAAAAGATAGCAGCAAAATTACCTTATAAGCATGATCTTCAAACAAATCATAAACTTTCTCCCATTCGTTTGGTGGCATTGCTTGGAATGGATTTTGACGCGCCTCTATCGTAGTACTAAACTTTTGATAGTGTGCATGACATCGACCTTTGTACCTCCAGAATGCATTCGACATCAGTTCCTCAATTGTTAGTCGATCCTCTCGTTGGCCCGAATTTAGTTCAAACTCGTCCTTCAAAAAAAAAATATATAAACAATTAGTATAAATACAAAAGTTATTTAAATTAACATGTTATACAAAGTAACTTATTAACAGGCAACGATTTTTGATGTGGACTTTCACATCTTGAGAAACTTTAGCCAAAAAGGATGTAGTCATCCGTGCATACGTGTGAGTAAGGGTACCAACATAAGAAGCAAGCCAAGCTGGTGAATCCCTGGAGCCACCGGTGTGATCATTAGGTATATCGATTTTAATTTTACCTATTTTCCTTACTTTTTCTATGCAGACACCCCACGTAATGCCTCTAACTCGGCACTGGTTTACAACAACTATATATACAATAATTAAAGCATATATTTTAATTAAATTATTTTATTTAAAATATATGTAGTGATAAAATATCTTGTTTTGGTTTTGGTGATGTTGGCCCACCATTGTTGGCAGGTGAACCACACGGGGGAGTTAGTAAGGGGTGGAGATGGCTCATGTGTTTTTTTGTATTTAGGAGGTATATCTATTTGAAATTATAATAAATTATTATTCGAACAAGATATATTATGGATTTTTATAAGAATTATACCTATACAACTATCTGTTTGAAAATCATTCAGTATCAGTTTTGTTGGACCAGTCGCTCTCATCCTCAGTAGACACTTCAATTGATTCATGTTCTTCTGAAATTTCACCTTCAATTACTTCGGGTTGAACATCTTCTCTACGCAATGGGACCATGTCATATTGGCTTAGATCAACAAATAGATTGATGCCTGATTCATTTTCTTGATATGTTTCTTCATGGTCTGGACTATCAACTTCTTCATGTGATTTGTCTGCCTCTAGAAGATAATCATATACATTTCTTGGTGCAAACTTCTTGACTACCCACCATGCATTTCCGTACTCCAGATCATCTAAATAAAAAACTTGATATGCTTGGCAAGCGAGAATGAAAGGATCATCCTCATACCATTTGCGAGATGTATTGACACTTACAAAATATTCATCCCTACGCACTCCCAACCTAGGATTTGAGACATCCCACCAATTACATTTAAATAACCAGACCATATATCCCCCCACATACTTTAATGCTATGATATCTTCCACAATTTTGTAAAAATCAATATTATCATCCACATGGCTTCCTTCGACTACCACCTAACAAATTTGAGTTTTCCTATATCGTTCTCTGTCTGTTGTGTGAAATCTATATCCACGCACTAAACATCCTGAATATTGGATGGCCTGCTTAGATGGACCACATGCCTAAGCATACACTTCTGGTGAGATTTCACCTGAATTTTCACTATATTTTGATAAAACCTACATCAATAAATATTATTCTACTTATATCAATATCATATATAAATATGGTGACATTCAAGGTATAAAGTTCAAAGAAATTGTGCATGGCTTTTCTAGTAATACCACATGTTCAAACCACGAGGCAAATTCTTCTTCGTGCGTCTTTTCTACGTCAGTCACACAATTTGTGCGAAGTAGTTGTATATGTTCACTGGGTATGTTAATGTGAACTATTAATTTGTATTAATATATACTATATTACAATAAATGCACTTAAAAATACTATTGAATTAGATGATCATCACTAACCTCAAATAGTGGTCAATCTCTTCACAGTTATTTAAGACATACCATCGAGCTCTTTCAAACTCTCACCCACATAGATTAGAGCTCCCTTGTGCACCTATGGGACTTAGTTTCTGGAGAAACACGGTAAATGCTGACGAAACTCCCATTTGTCCACCTTCATAATTTCGATCCAGTCTCGTAAATCTAGTATCAACCCCACGAAACTATATTGAACAAAATGGATGCCACTCATTATCAATGTATGACTCTGCAATCGATCCTTCTGAACGAACCTTACTCCCCACAGATTGCTTAAGTTTTTCCAAAAACCTTCAATAGGATACATCCATTTATACTGAACGGGACTAACAACTAAAGCCTCACGAGATAGATGCACAGCCAAATGAACCATTACATCAAATAATGAAGGTAGGTACAAACTTTCCAACTTGCACAATATCAATGCAATTTTAGCTTCCTTTTTAATGAGACATGAACTTTCAATGTTCTACTGCAAATACTCCTGAAAAATTGCCCTAATTCTATGAGAGCTGTACAAACATCTCGAGTAAGCTTTCCACGCACACCAACTGGCAACAATAGCTACAGAAATATATGAAAATTGTGACTTTTGGGACTAAATATCTTCCAATCATGAGTTCGAACACATTTTGACAAGTGTTGCGCCTAAACTTTGACTCAAATTAATGAACCAAAAATTTAGTACAGTTTTACTTTCAAGTATATAGGTGTTGTAGTATTTTACAGGTTTGAATCCAAAGGGATTGACTTTTGTGATAAAGAATATAAATTCAAACAATGAAACGAAATTACTAAAAGAAACGTACAATCGAATATAAAGATGAAGATTTATAAAATAAATGAATCAAACTAAAATGATAAAATGAATTGATATAAAGAAAGACTAAGGTTTCGAGGATGTCTAATAATTTATGATATTGTTTTCGATTGATTTACTTCAATTAAACTAGAATAATGATTCTGTTTAATTGGAAGATTTAGCATTTAAGATCAAGAAACAAATAGTCGCTTATGATTGAGCGTGAATGATTGATGATTAAAGCATTCACAAATCTATTTGAATATCACAGGGATTTCTCAAGCATTCACTATATTCGGAAATCACAATGAATCAAGATAAATATATAGATAATCAAAATATCCAATAATAAAATCCTTCAATCGATCAAGCTCACAGAATAAATTTTACGTGGATCCGAAAACAATATTTAAATCATTAAACTTCACCTCTAACCTTAATATGAAAATTTAGCCAAACATATTCATTACAAGTACTATAGAAATCACATAAATATTCTTCATTAGAAAACTAAAAGAAAACACAAGAAATACTAGGCAACAATTTAGAAACAATAAAACTTCAATCCAGTCGATGTCGAGAGAATAAAATCCACATCGTCATTGAACTGTAGAAAATAGAAATGAGAAAACTCCCTCCACGTCCCTCACTCCCGTCAGACGAAAAATGTCCACACTCAAAACTCTCATGCCTCACGTACTCAACTCCACTCAAAACATCCACTGACTCTCTACATCAATTCCAAACTCTCTCCACTCAATACTCTACTTCCCTCTCTATGTCCCTCTACTCTCCTCTTCTCCCTCCAATCAATTCCCTAAGAAAATTCAAAACAGCCAAGTCTTTAAATCACCACCAACTTACCTCAACTACCCCCCTCCCTCTCGTCCATCCACGTACCAGAATAGAGTCAGCACAAATAAAATCCCTCAACTCGACTATACCTTTCTTTCACTCACCCAATTCACTCAAGCACCCACTTCACGTCAATACTTTATCCCCACCGACCGACTCTCGTTTTAATCAATCAAGCACATACTCTCCTAAGAAAATTCAAAGCAGCCCCCCACGTCTTAATCCCCAGCCGACTTCTTTTTTTTTTTTTTTTTTCTTTCCCTCACTCAAACCATGTCAAGCACGGCACCTGGCTTTTTTTTTTTTTTTTTTCCTTCCTTCCAGCCCCACACGTGTTCACATTTTAGCCAGCCCCACTTCTCCTCTCTACTGTACCTCACGTCCCAACTCTAACCCCCAATCAAACTCCCTCCACGTCTTCCCCCTCTCCAATAAAACTCAACCAAATGAAACTCCAGAAAATCTCCCCCCTCCCCTCACTCACTCTACTCGCCATCCCCTTTTATAGAACAAAGAATATATCATTAAATAACTGAAGGGACCTCCAACGTGAAGACTCCACTGAAAATATCCTCCAATCAACCGACACGAGGGCTTCAAATTATTTGATTCTGCTTACCACGTTTACAACACCGAAAGGAAAGCTACACTTTCAGTCTTCACCTCTTATCAATGTAAAAGTCAAGCCAAATAACAAGTTGCCGCCTCAAGCCTTATGTTCACACTCTACCGAAAATTCAATCCTAGCTTCTTCTTTTTTTCTCTTTTCACTTTTGCCATATACATCCATACCACCCACCTCCATGTCCTTGTTTTTCTTTTCAACATGCCTCTACTTGGTTTCAGCCCCCTTTTTAGACTTTGACTTTGCATGTATTCGTCCACTGCAAACCATTTTCTTCATCGCATGTGTTTATGAACAATCAAGGTAAGAAAGTCACTACCGAAAAGTCATCTTCATTTTGTGTCTTTTTTTCAGTTTCCAAATACACTACTGCTTTCCTTCTCTTCATTCCTCTTAATTAATATGCACTGTTGGTCAAAAGTTCCAACCGGATCCCATTTGAATTTTATTTAAGCTGAAAATAAGAAGAAAGAAATAACACTCAAAAATAAATTAAAAGAAAAATAGATTATCAAAAAATAGACTATATATGTGAGGAAATATTGTCCCATTAAATCATAGTTATAAAATTAAGCATAAACATGATATCAATTAATTAAAAATACAACTCGTATTTATGCTTATTAACCATTTTCCATCTAAAACCAATAATAGTGTCACGAAGAATTTAAAATACATTAGTTTTAAATAGCTAAAACATGCAATATTTCAGCTCAATCAACAAGTTTGAAGCATAACCATTGGGTAATTTGATTGTGATGAACCAGTTACAGAATTCTTTCTCTCATCACTTGAAAGTGTATACCATCCAAGGGGCATATAGGTTGACGACCCAGTGTCTTGCAAATGCAACTCCGATCTTATCCCCAACTTTTTTGAATCTTTATGAGAGTTGACTGTATCTTTTGTCTTCCCTTGTATTGACATCAGGATGCCCAAAATATTCTTACATATATTTTTTTCAATGTGCATAACGTCTAAATTGTGACTCAGTCTCAAGGTAAACCAGTATGGCAACTCAGAGAAAATACTTTTTTTTGTCCAATTCAATTCCACTGCTTGTCATTTCCTTTTTCAACATTTTGCATCCTTCCCAAATCTGTTGTCTGAAATATCTTCCAATTACGTGAGAATACCACCTCTAGAATACTCTTGCGGTGATGCGCTCAACCCTTCCATCAAACATTACTCCATTTGAACGCCATCTATGATCATGAGGTAGATATCGACTGTGTCCCATGAAACATAATTTTCGGTCATTCGTTAACCACTAAGACTGTGTATATTTATTACAAATAGGACAAGCCATTTTTCCTTTTATGCTCCACCCAAACAAGTTTTCGTATGCTAGAAAATCATTTACTGTCCAAAGTACTGAAGCATGCATCTTGAATTTACACGACAAGGCCGCACATCATATGTATTGACACCCTGTTCCCACAACTCTTTCAACTTTGCTATCATTGGCTGTAAATATACGTCTATTTTATTTCCTTGTGACCTTGACCCTGGGATCAATAAAGTCATAATAAAATATGGATCCTTCATACATTTTCATGGTGGAAAATTATAGGGCATTAATATGACAGGCCAGGTGCTATGAGAAGTGTGCATATTGCCAAATGGATTAAAGCCATCAGTTGTTAAACCAAGACGTACATTGCAAGGTTCTTCAACAAACCATAGATAATCGTCATCAAATTTCTTCCAGGAATCTGCAGGATGCGTGAGGAATTAAGTATTAATCATTTTAATTAGAGTGCTTAAAGATTTTTAATTAAATATTTTATAAGTGTATTTTAAGCATTAAAAATGGTTTTAATTAGAGTGCTTAAAGATTTTTAATTATATATTATAGTCTTTTAATGAAATATTTTATAAGTATATTTTAAGTATTACAAATGGTTTTAATTAGAGTGCTTAAAGATTTTTAATTATACATTTTAATTTTTTAATTAAATATTTTATAAGTATAGTTTAAGCATTAATCATTTTAATTAGACTGCTTAAAGATTTTTAATTATACATTATATTTTTTTAATTAAATATTTTATAAGTATATTTTAAGTATGAATCATTTTAATTAGAGTGCTTAAAGATTTTTAATTACACATTATAATTTTTTAATTAAATATTTTTTAAATATATTTTAAGTATTACAAATGATTTTAATTATAGTGCTTAAAGATTTTTAATTATACATTATAATTTTTTATTTAAATATTTTTAAGTATATTTTAAGTATTACAAATAGTTTTAATTAGAGTGCTTAAAGATTTTTAATTATACATTATAATTTTTTAATTAAATATTTTTAAGTATATTTTAAGTATTACAAATGATTTTAATTAGAGTGTTTAAAGATTTTTAATTATACATTATAAGTTTTTAACTAATATTTTATAAGTATATTTTAAGAAAACATCACTTTAATTAGAGTGCTTAAAGGGTTTGATTTTGTTCTAACAGAATTATGTTCGAGTAAAATTCTGTTCAAACTGGGTAAATTCAATTCAAACGGGATTCAGAGTGTTTAAATGGGACCAAGCCAGAAATCAGTCACGAGACAGAGCAAAAAACTGAATCACAAAACCCAACTTTCACATACATGATGGCATATTTCAATACAATACATTCAAAATTATATGATTATACCTAAATATGATTATTAAATAACTTAGAAAACTATAAAAACTTACTTTTAATTTTTGCAATCCAATAAAAATATCAATCCACAATACCTATATATGCATAAAACACATTAAACCTCTGTTCTATCTCAAGAATAAATGCAACAAATATCAATAAATGTGTAAAAAAAAATCGGAATGAAAAATAACGAATAAAAACATATTACCGCTTGGTGCACCTCTTTTCTCTCTCAAGAATCTCTTCTCTCTCACTTCTTTCAAGCCCTCTCTCTCCACAACACTCTCTCAAAGTTATCTGCCATGCTCTCTCTCTCTCTCAAACTTCAATCTGAGTGAAAATGAAATGAAAGGATCGGGTTAATAATATGTGAATATCCATTTGAACGGATTTTTTAGAAGTTTGAATGAGAAGATCAAAAAATCGTGAATTTTTTCCACAATATTTTTCCATTCGAAGGGATAATATTAGCGTTCGAACAAAAAAGGGAATATTCTCCAGCATATACTAATAATTTGATGCGAAATTTCCCTAAAAAAAAAAAAAAACACGTTTGAACAAATTTTATCTCCATTTGACATTATTTGAAGTTAGTTCGAACAGATAATTATAGTAATATATAAGTATACATAATACACCCAATATTATTATTAGTATATATTAAAACTATATACACTATATAATACTAAGTGTTACTAATAGTATAATACTAAGTTTCTTATAAATCTATAATATTAAGTATCACTAATAGTATAATATTTTATTTAGTATCACTAATAGCATTCTACTTATTAGTATAACTAATAGTATAACTACTTATTAGTGTAATACTAAATATCACTAATAGTATAATACTAAGTGATATTATAGTACGAATAACATAAATATATGAAAACTAATATTACTATAATACTTTATAATATATTCTAAGTACCTTAGTATCTTACTAATATACAATATAAGTATATTAAATATAAGTATTTTATACTTATATTTAATGCAATGTTTTACTATATACTTAGTATATTATAACTTTTTAATGCAATGTTTTACTTTATAATGCAATGTTTTACTATATAATATTTTATACTCATCTAATGCATAATATATATCCTATATTATATATATACTAGTTGCTTATAATATATATAGAGGATATATATAATACTCTATACTATATACTATATATAGTTATCTAATATATTATATATATACTAGTCCAGAAATTTTTTATTAATACTAATATTAGAATTATATACTAGTATTAGTAACATAAAGCATATTTTTTTTTTACCTATTGTACTTATATATATTATTTTCTCATTATTATATATTTCATTCGAACGAACACCCTCACCGTTCGAACTTATACCCTTTCCGTTTGAATGAAATGACGTTATATAAGTCGTGATACAGTTTCCTCTCCGTTCATTTCGTGCTCTCTCATTCGAACTAAAGGATCGTCTCCTCCACCGTTTGCAACTACAAAGCCGCCACCAACTCCGACCAAGTCCTCAAATCTCCAAGAACAAGAGGTATAAGTCCTCATCTTGTCCATTGGTTTGTTTTTTATTGAAACTAAATGTAGGTTTTGAGGGGGTCGGATTTTGAATCAACTCGACTCCATTTTATTGTTTTGGGGCCAAATGACATAAAAGTAATCGGTAGAAATGATGGGGTTTCACTCCTAAATCATTTCTACCGATTAAAACCAAGGATTATCAAGAATTCTTGATTTTTAAATTTGGAACTGAGTCGACTCAATCATGTCTGTTTGGCTCAGTTTCGTTCGAATGAAATTTAAGGTCATTGGAATGGAATTTAAGGTCATTCGAACTAAAGATGATGTTTGCTAGTGCTTATTCGAAAGGATTGGAATCCATTCGAATAAGCAGTTGCCAAACATCATTTTTAACATCAAACTTCTTCACTTTAATTAGATTACATAATTATTTTGTGGATCAATAGTATACTAATGGCAAGCAGCAGTAGAAGAAAACATTCCCGACCCTAGACAGGCCAAAGTAGTAGAGCAACTCCTTCTCAACAGGCTGTGAGGCCTAAACTAGTTGAGTGGGAGATCATTTTGGATGACTTCCGTGATGTTACTTGGGAGGAACGGAGCGTACATGACATCATCATTGATCGTGGATGGACAACAATTTGTCAGTAGAGGGGCACAGCATATCCTGAGATGAGATGGTCGATGAGTTTTACCGTGCCATGGGAGAGCAGACTGGTGAGGTTCTGTGCTACAACTTAGTAGTTTGGGAAGTGAGTATTATCTTCTCTCCCACTATTGCTGAGTTTCTCGATCTATAGCGGGAGACTGGTGCATATCCTGCAGTAGCAGCGGCAGCATCGAGAGCAACGACTGCATCATTTGATGAGGACACACTAGCCGTATCCTCATCACCAGCGTCGGGTGTAGAGACCACTCAATTGGATGCTCGCTCGGATGATAGTGAGAGCCGCGATGAGGTACTTGATGATAGTCTCATAGACAATCAGGTTCGTGAGCTAGTGCGAGATACTTTGGCTCCTCCATATGATGGCAGTAAAGTGATCCAACAAGCTGACTATATTGCATTTTTCAGAATGCTTAATTTGATTGTCAGGTATAACATTGATTCAAAAAAACACAAGACTAATTTTGGGGTCGAGTGGGACAAATTTTTGTTACGGATAACCCATGGGGAGCTGATTGATTTGGCATTGTATTTCTTCCTCTGCATTTGAACAGAGTCACGTTATTCGGGTGGAGGTAGTCCACCATTTGCACTCCTGATATCTAACCTCCTACTCCAATCGGGGGTGACAGTGACTTTGAGTGAGCGGAGGTCACCACAGATGGGGCCCGTTAACAAGATCACATTTAGCAAGAGCAAGGGTCACTTGCCGAAAACTCATGCAGTACAAGATTTGCCTCCGCCTACTGATCCAGCTTCTACTGCTACTACCAGTGTTGAGAGATAGCCTGTTGGGGCTACTTTGGGTGAGGTACGAGCTCTATTGGCAGAGCACTACCAAATTATGAAGCAGGACTTCACTGAGCCCATCATGGAGAAGCTTAAGGAATGGACGCTTATATAATTTACAAGAGGATTTTGATTTACTTAACAAATAGATATTGTTAGTTATTATTTTACTTTTTTTTTTATGTTGTATAGAACGTCTAACTTCTTTTGGGATGTAATTAATGTATATTTTTATTTTTAGTGTTTGCTAGCCTCTTCATTGTTAATTATGTTTTCTTTTCATTATACTTAATGTTCAAGATAATAAAAAAATAACACTATCTTTAAAGTAATATTTATTTAACTAAAATATTTTTAAATTAATTACATAAAATTAATTTATGAATTTGTAAATATTTTAATCCATTGTAAATCATAATATATAATATATAGACATTCTTATTTACTTTGAAAATGATAAAAAATTAATAGAAAAAATATGTATTACTTTAATATTTTAGACCTGTTTAACAATATATTATTACAATTAAATAATCCCACTCGAACAAGGTAATAACCATTCGAACATATTATATTGCATTTGAATAAATTAATTATCTGTTCGAATTAAATTTTATTAGTTTAAATGATTTAGACTTTTGGAGACGATCTAATTTGTCCCAGAATCTTCAGTTTGGATTAATATGTATCCATTGGATTTATAAGGTTTTCCATGTTTTGAGACAAAATTTAAGTTTTGTCTCTAAAAAGTACTTTTAAAGACGAAATAAATTTCATCCCTAACAAATTTCTTCCCTAAAAATTAAATTTGTTGTAGTGAGGAATCTCATGAAAGCCCAAAAGTTTTCATGAATTGACCTAATCGTGTAGGTTTTAGTCTGTTAGCATAGTCAGTTTTGCTACTCACTATGGTGCCATAAATACGATTTTATTTATTTGAAGTACTTGGAAGAGTGAGAATGAGAAATGGTATGTGTCATTAGTCTCAAAGGAGTATGTAGGATTTTATGGGACAATAAAAGCATTTTCGATTTCTGGAATAACGCTTGTTCAAAAATGCATTTTGAATTCTTTGAGGCACTTAGGAGTTGAACTTCGTAAAACGAAGTATGCTCCTAGTTTCGTATGAATATTTATGATTTTAAAGTGCAAAGTTATTTTCACTTTTTTTTCAGAGTGAGTAGTAGGCTCGGTGTTAGGTTAGAGAAGTTTTATTTGGACACTTGGCATCAAGAGGAACCATGAGATGAAAAATGTGAAGGAAATGAAGTTGTGTAATCATGCCACCTAAGCAAAACCCTATTCCATGCAACTATCCAATTTGTGTCAAACAAAGAGGGTTTCAACCTTAGAGAAACCCTAAACACTTGGAATCCAATTGAAACTCCAAAAGCTTAGAGAAAATAGAAACCCCAAATGGTTTCCCCAAACTCTAAAGTTTGCCTCCAAACCCTAAATAACCTGGTTTTAGCTTAGTTTTTAATCACTTGATTAAATCACTTCCATATACTATTAGCCACTCAAATTCATGTTATTACATCCTTAATTATTCTGTTAAACCTTGGTAATTTATTGGGCCAAGAAAAATTAGATTTAGGTTTGATAGAAAAATCAAACCCCATTAAAACCCATTCGGTTAGGGCCCACAAAATTGAGTCACCAAGGCAAGGCTTATGGTGGAAGTTTCCCCCCTACCACAGCAATCCCATCATTGTTCAATGTAGACTCAAACAATGTTTGATGGGAAGGCCAAGAGACACTGATGCCTCCCTCTCGCACAGCAGCTGCTGGCAGAAAACTATGGACTAGTTTTGCCCCAGGTTTTGGCTAACACTCCATCACTCAAAGAGTGTAACAACCCTTCCGTAGGTAGAGATATTACTAACATTCATAGCAAATGCCCGCTAAAGAGATAGATATCCTGAAATACCTCATTTATTGAAAACATCAAACTAAAACTAACATAATTGTTTATGAAACATGAAACTAAAAACATAAAGTAAAAACATAAATTAAACCTATGTGTGACTTTTTATTCAAATAACATAAAAGAAAACAATGTCCTTGCACTAGATCTACTCCTAGCCCTCTAGCTCTACGTTCTCACAATCATCATCTGTGACAGTTAAACATAGGAGGAAACAAAGAAACAAACAAAAATGAGTCGAATACACAATAAATAGCACATCATATCGTTAAATATAACTTAGCTTACCATAGACTTAATTTTTGAAAGACTCTTCATAACATACATACATCATCATAGATTCACAATCTTACAGTAAACATAACTTAATTTAATTCATACATATATCATCACAGAATTCACATAGCATATCTATTATTCATTAACATGAGGGGAATCATACACAATCATGGCAAACATGTAACATAAATGCATAAATGACTGACTTCTTGCATTTTTTAACAATCATACATGACTTGTTATCTTTTCTTTCACTTATCATGTGGTGGCTCACACTTGAGTCCGTGGCACCACATATATTCTCATAACATGGGGTGACACAAGCTTGAGTCTGTGTTTCACCTAACATATGGTAAACCACACTTAGGTCTGTGTCACCCCTTAACATAGCATGGAGTGAAAGACGCTTAGGTCCGTGTTTCATTTAACATACGGTGAACCACGCTTAGGTCCCTGGAACCTCCTATCATAACTTGTGGTGAACACACTTAGATCTGTGTCACCCTTCAACATATCATGGAGTGAAACATAGACCTATAGCACTACGCTTAACATGTCCGTGTTTCACTTAGCATATGGTGAACTAGACTTAGGTATGTAGCTCCTCTTATCATAAGTTGTGATGAGCATGCTTAAGTCCTTGTCACCCTTATCATAAGCTTTGGCGAACATGTTTAGGTCCATGTGACCCTAACATCTTATCTTTCTTATTGCATTAGAAGTTTGTTGGACTTCATGAATATTTCTAGCATGGCATATACTTGTACATAGCATAACATATCATGACATGGCATGATGTGATTTGGACATAAACATTCCATGGCAAACATGATCTGAGTTTTATATGAACTTTACATGACATACTTGATATAAATACTTCATGACATTACATAGCATATATAATTTAATCACTACATGAACATGGCATACATAATCTGGCTATTTTATTACATGCCATACTTGACTTAAATCACTACATGTACATTTCATGGCTTCCATGTGATTTTAGTAATATTCACTCCATCAAATAATAAATTCATTCATATAAGAATAATGTCATAATTCATCAAAGATTGGGAAAGGAATCTAACCTTGAATTAGCTTGTAGCATAGCGTAGATAGACATCATATTTTCATATACCATTAGAACATTTACAACACACATGCAATTATATGATCATACTAATTACCTCTTAGTGCTGCTTCCTAGTTCCTACGTCATAGCTCGTGGCCTATACGAGACACTAATCATTACTACTAGAAAAACGTGTCGTAGCATTCTAAATATTTAAAATAATACTAAAGAGCTAATTTAATAAATATTCAATTATACAAAGATTACATAATATTATATTCATATCATATTACTATTCATATTCAATAGTACAAAGATTCAAAACTCATATCATATTACTTAATATTCTGCATAAACATATAACTTAATAGTTTTATAAAAATCTAGTTAAAGGTCAATTGTAATATTAACTAAACTAATAGGCTAAGAATATAAAAAGAATACTTTAAAAATATACTTTAAAGTATGCTTAAAATCCTTTAAAAAAATAAGAAGGCCCAAGGCTCAAGTGAGGGGCCAGCCCACATATAGAAACATGAACATGGCATGGGCACTTAATGGCAAAAATGTAATTTTAACCAAAGGTTCTTCAAAAGGTGATTACGAGGGTATACATTCAGGGGCTTAAAGGGGCATAATGATAATATCAGAGTTTATTTGAGGGGCTTTGGGAAAGTCTGAAGTAAAGCAAATAAAAGAAATAAGGTAGCGTACAAGAGTGGCTTGTGACAAACTGACCGAGAGAAGAAGGAGACCCACTATGATGGTGGAGGTGGTTCAAGTTCGATGGCATCTCAGGGGTGGCTAGGAGTGATAGGAGACGCCAATGGGCTCCTTGGAATGGTGGTGTGACCCAAGAGAGAGTGAGAGAGTTAGAGAGAAAAGTTGTCAATACGAAAGCAGTGGAGGGAGAGGGAAGATTTTGGCATGGGCTTACTGAAAATCTATGGGTTTTTCAGGATTGGGCTGGTTGGCACTTTCTGTGGTGGCTGGGAGGTGATCCGACATGATGGCTGCTTGGTTGGGGGAGTGATGGCTGCGATGGTGCTATTTGTGATGAGGGGCTTATGAGAATGAGTTTTCTTTTCAGGTTTTTTTTTTTGTGTTTATTCTGAGAATCTCAGGGGAGGTTTTATAGATGAGAGGGAGGGAGGTCTCGTGAGTGATTTGGAGGGGTTTGAATTTGACTAGACTTTGGAAAACTACTTGTAACAACCCCGTCCTGGGAAGGGTGGAATTGCTACGTACCTACCTGTCTCTCTTCCTTTTCTTTCTTTCTCCTTATTTTTATTATTTTTTTCTAGTAATATGTGATCAGCATAAACATGACACACGTGTACTCTAAATTTTTAATTTAATAAAGGAACACCTGATAGACATTCTATTCAAACATTCACCCATAAGAGACTTTCAGAGTCCATCATACTTTCATAAAAACCTAACTATTCTAGTTAAGAAATGACTCCATCTCTACTATACATACAAAAAGGCATTAAGTCAATGTATAAGGGTTTACCATCAACTCACCATAACGGTTACACCATATCAAAAGATACATGGTTTAAAGTCAAACCCGACGAAACATCCTGACAAGGGACCCATCCCAACATAAAAACAACATCCATAAACATAACCAATCATCATGTAAGGTCAAACCAACAGGGAAGACACTAAGTGCTTGCCTCTCTCTATGCAGTAATGCCCTGCTCCCAGCCTCTTCGTCATTACTTAGACGTTTAAAACATAAACATAAAGTGAGTCTAATACTCAGTAAGCAGTACATCATGCTGTTAACGTACTAATAATCTATTCTTTTTCTTTTGAAAACATGCATACATAAAAATTTTGAGAATTTGACAATGCTTTCATGCATAAACATATTAAGAAATAAGTCACACTTTCATTCATAAACATTTAAACAATACTTTCATGCATAACATTTAAACAATACTTTCATGCATAACATTTAATCAATACTTTCAGGCATAACATTACATTCATGTTTCACTTTCATTTTGGCTGGTATACACTATTACGCCCCGTGTGTTGGGGTTAGCGGTTTTTTGGATCTAATTCCACCTTTGGCCACAGGTTGGGAATCCTTTCGTCAAGGGGACAGCACTGGGTGCACGACCAGTACTACTTACTTAGCATTGCAATTTTCCCAGTTCTTTGGTACCATCATTCATTTATCAGTTATGGCCATTACATAGTTTTATACATTAAAAGATTCATTTCCTTTCAATCATTTCTTTCTTTCACTCAATCCTTTTCATTTACCAGTTCATTCATGAAAAAAAAAACGCCGTTTAAAAGAATAAGCTTAAACATCATATTTCATGCTGTTATCTATTTTCATACCTTAACGTTCT
Organism: Carya illinoinensis; assembly: GCF_018687715.1. Classification (NCBI taxonomy): domain Eukaryota; kingdom Viridiplantae; phylum Streptophyta; class Magnoliopsida; order Fagales; family Juglandaceae; genus Carya; species Carya illinoinensis. The sequence continues at coordinate 20,465,357 of NC_056765.1, forward strand.
TTTCATTTCTTTCTTTTCTTTGCAATCAAACAATTTCGTTATCTTTTCTTAGTCTAGTGCGTATGCATTTATTTATGAAAAAGAGCATTTCATGTCATGTTATGTATAAGTAAGACATTAGTTATTTGAGAGAGCTTGTATGAAAATCTCATGATTTAGAATCTATGTGCATGCAATACCTTATACACATACAAACAATTATAATCAATAGGGTGCTTAACAAGGGCTACCAAGAAAGGCTTGTACATAATATATACATTTATTCTTTCTTTAGAAGAACCTTTGAAAAGAGAGAGATATTCTTTCATAAGAGAACTTTGTGTAAGATGCATAGTCATAGCTACTTACCTCAATATGCCTCCATACCTCCAACGTCAATAGGTCCTATTCCAATAAATAATAAATGTGTTAGTACTCATTCAACATCCTTTAGGCCTCCCTTTAAACGAGAAAGCCAAAATATTATAAATCTAACGTCCCATTCTACCCTTAGCGTTACCTCAAGTAACTAACCTCTCTCTAACCCTTACAAGAGTAACATAATTAATACTAAAGCATGCTAGCTGTCCATAAAAGGGCCACTTGGGTATTTTATATGAAAAGGTAGTTGAAAACTCATGGGCTTAACAAGATTTAGTTGATTTAGGCTTACTTTGTAATGGAAGTAAAGGATCAAATTCGAAAAATGATTAGTAAGGCTTTAAAATAAATCTAGGCATCTCGAATAGGCTAAATAAATTCTAAGAATTGTGCCCCTTTTTAAAATAGTTAGTTGTGTCCCTTATTAGAAGGGCTACATTACATGTAAATGGGCTTTTGGGTTGGTAGGAAATAAATTGAGAAAGAGCAAAGCCAAGGACAGATTTAGGTATCAACATAGGGCATTTATAAAACTTTTCTGCTTATTGGACAGCTTACACACTAGCACTTTTGCACAACTAACCATTCACTTCTAATACCAACTTAGGCTGGAAATCTAGGAACATAAGCATAATAAATAGCCTAGTTAACATGCATTATTTAATTAAGTATAACATAGAGAATAGCAAGAATAACCCATTAAGTAACTTTAAAACCTTTAAACACTTAAGCTTATACTTTACTCGCTTAATACCTTTCAAAAGCAAGTTACAAAAATTTCAATGAACCAAGCAAAACCTCTAAACTAAATCTCAACACAATACACATGGCATCAACATATATATATATATATATATCAAAAGATCAACTAACATCACTTATGACTAATCACGTTAATTAGCAAAAATACTATTTTTGAATCATAGGAAAATATGTAGCACAAACTACCTCAATATTTTAGCAACATAGCATGTGATACCCTGTTTTTACATGTATTTTCATTGAAGGAGTTTTTTAATTTAATTAATATATTAGTTATTTTATTTTAAATTATTATATTTTAATTGGTTTTATTTTAGTTTGATGTGGTGTTTAATTTATTTTAGTCGTTTTATGATTTTTAAAATTGTTTTTGTTGGATCAGTTTTTGGACTCTAGAGGTGAGGACTGGACCTCATTTTCTTTCTCCATCTTTTCTTTTCTCTTTTTCTATTTTTTCCCTTTTTCCTTTTTTCTTTCCTTTTTTCTTTCTTTTCTTCTTTCTTTCTTTTCTTCTTCTTCCTTTCCTTTCCTCCCGCACGCTGCTCTTCTCTCCCTTTTCTTTTCTTCTTCTTTTTCCTTTCCTTTCCTTTCCTTTGCTTCAGCCACCACCGCCATCCGGCCGACGTGGCTGACATCGCCCCCACTGGTCGACTCCCCTCCTGCCGGCGCACCTCCCCACCAAAAATAAGCCCCTCCTGTGCCATCGTTAACCACCTAGAGCCCATCTAAGCCGTGAGGTTTTTGGCCTTTTCCGGTGCCGTCGCTCCACCTCCGGCCACCATCTTTTCACCACTTCATCCCCTATCTCTTGCCATCCTAACCCACCCATTTTAGGCCCCGATCCATTATCGGAGCAACTCCCACGAGCTCAACTCCGATTTGCTCTTTTTTCGCTTCCACTGCCACCCACGGCCAAAACTCACTTCCATTAACTTCATAAACATCTCTAGGCCATTTCCTATCAATTCCAATTCTCGGTTTGTCCCCGTTCGAAAGTGGATATTTTACTACTCATGGCTACAGTGTAAAATACATTGTTACGTTGCTTTTTCTCTGCCATTTGCAACGTCGTGATCATTTGAAAAATACCTTATAGCGCTGTAAGTATTTTCCAAACTCTATTTTAGATTTAAATATATTTTTACTCTTACAATAAATTATTTGACTGGTTGGTTGATTCCAGACTGAGTCCGAGGAGTTCGGGGGTCGGATGGATTGAGGATGAAGTTGTTTGGTTTTGTTGATTTTGTGATTGGTTGGTTAATCTGTATCTTGAGGTGTGCATGGCATGATGCATTCATGTGCATTTATTAAATTGAGAAAAACTAGTGTTATTTGTGTAAATGGATTTTCGAGTGCGTGTGTATCACGACCTCAAGCTGAGATGGGGTATTATCTCGGTGGAGCTCCTCTGGTCACTCGGAAGTGTAATATACTGAGTGACATCCCCTGGGTTGTCGCTGGGCGACAACGGGAGTGGGCGGGATGGTAACACTTTCGTACCGACTCCGTGGCCCTTCATTGGCGAGGGCTAGAGGATGCTTGGCTACGTACACGCAGTGTACGGAACTGGGCATCGCTTGTTGTGAAGTCACACGCATGGTCGTTACTCGTGGTGTGACGATGGGAGCCAGGGTGTGCAGATGACCCCTAGGGGAGGTCATGGTGCATTCGGATTAATTGGTTATTGAATTGAGTTGGATTTGGGCCAAATGAGACTTTTGGCGTGAGTTGGAAAGTAATACGTTTTTGGGGCCAAATGGGATTTTTGGCGTACTTGGTGGAAGAACAAATCAGAGGCAAACAGTGCAAGCTCAGGTTTATACTGTTACACCCGGAGATGTTGATGATGAGGCACCAGCGACCCATGATGCTGGAGTGATTACAGGTATGGATCTAATTTAATTTAATTTTTGATTTGATTTTTGGTGTGTTTTGGTTTCCTCGTATTTGGATTTCATTGGTTAATGTGATTGGTTCAGGGAGAGTCCGTTTATATGAATTTTATGCTTGCACTTTGTTTGATTCAGGTGCATCTCAGTCTTTTGTATCTTCCACTTTCGCTCGGATATGTAATCTGGTTATGGGACCTTTGCCAAAGTCATTGGTAGTGGCTCTACCAAATGGTGAAGTGGTGTGGTGTTCCAAAGTTGCTTTGGGTTGCCCTTTGAATTTTGGTGGAAGGTTTCTGGATGCAGATTTGGTTGTATTTAAGCTGCTGGGATTTGATATCATCCTTGGGATGGATTGGTTATATCGATATTCTGCGAGTATTAATTGCAGAAGTCGGGTAATTAGCTTTCAGCTCCCAAATGGTGATTATTTGGAATTTGCAGGGAGTAAGCTAAAAGAAAAGCTGATAGTTATATCGGCAATTCAAGCAAGAAGAGAGATTGCATGTGGAGCGGATGCTTTCTTAGTCCAAATGGTGTCTATGCTGTTTGAGAATAAGTCATTGGTAGATATCTCAGTTGTGGAAGAGTTCGCTGACGTGTTTGTGGATGACTTGCTTGGGCTACCCCCTGTTCGTGAAATGGAGTTTGTTATTGACTTGGAACCTGGAGCGGCCCCTATACATAAAGCTCCTTATCGTATGACACTAGCTGAATTAAAAGAGTTGAAGGTTCAGTTGCAAGAGTTGGTGGATAAGGGGTTTATTCAACCAAGTATTTCGCCTTGGGGTGCTCCAGTGCTGTTTGTTAAAAAGAAAGATGGTACCTCAGAATGTGCATTGATTATCAGGAACTAAATAAGGTGACCATCAAGAATAAGTATCCTCTTCCACAGATCGACGATTTGTTTGATCAGCTTCAAGGAGTAGCTGTGTTCTCGAAGATTGATTTGAGGTCAGGATACTACCAGTTGAGGATAAGGGATAAGGATATACCAAAAACTACTTTCAGATCAAGATATGGGCATTATGAATTTAAGATGATGCCATTTGGGTTAGTCAATGACCCTGTCACTTTTATGGATTTAATGAATCAGGTATTTTGACCTTATTTGGATTCCTTTGTGGTAGTCTTCATTGATGATATTTTAATTTATTCCCGAGATTTTGAAGAGCATGTTTATCATCTTCATCTAGTTCTTGAGAAATTAAGAGAACACCAGTTGTATGCCAAACTCGGCAAATGTGAATTTTGGTTGGAGGAAGTCAGATTTCTTGGTCATGTGATTTCCTGAGATGGGGTGGCTGTTGATCCTAGTAAGGTGGAAGCTATTTTGTCATGGCAGCATCCGACGACCGTGCGTGAGATCCGGAGTTTCTTGGGGCTTGCCGGATAGTACTGAAGATTTGTGGAGGGATTTTCTCGCTTATCCAGGCCTCTCACTACTTTGACTAGGAAGAATGCAGAATTTATTTGGCCAGACAAGTGTGAGAGGAGTTTCCAAGAATTGAAGAACAGATTGACAACTGCACCAGTGTTGGCACTTCCAGAACCGCATAAGCCATTTGTAGTTTTCAGCGATGCATCTAAATTTGGATTGGGATGTGTCCTTATGCAGGAGGGATGGGTTGTTGCTTATGCATCTCGTCAGCTAAAGGATCATGAGAAGAATTATCTGATGCATGATTTAGAATTGGTTGCGATTGTGTTTGCTCTTAAGATCTGGCGGCACTTTTTGTATGGAGAAGTTTGCGAAGTATACACCAATCATAAGAGCTTGAAGCACTTGTTTTCCAAGAAGAATCTAAACATGAGGCAGAGGCGATGGCTAGAGTTAATCAGTGATTACTAGTGCGAGATCAAGTATCATCCGGGGAAGGCAAATATAGTTGTTGATGCTTTGAGTCGAAAGTCGCACTTGGACGATGAAGCCGAATCGTCAGGATTGGATTCTTTACTTTGCGGGATGAGAAGACTCCTTATTGAAAGTTCACAGCAAGAGGAGATATTATCTTCAATTCTTGATATTCGAGTAGCTGATTTTGAGGAATTGAAGACTCTTTAAAGGAAGGATCCGAAGCTATTGGATATCAGAAAAAGAGTCAGAAAATCTCGAGGGTCGTTGCATTATAGTATGGATAAAGATGGAATTCTTCAGTTTCGAGATCGTAGAGTGGTCCCCAAAGATTCAGAATTCAAGGAGCGAATTATGGCAGAAGCTCATGCGGCCCCTTATTCAGTTCATCTTGGCAGTATGAAGATGTACCGAGACTTGAAGAAAAATTATTGGTGGGAAGGAATGAAGAAGGATATTGCCTTGTATATCGAGAGATGTCACACATGCCATCAAGTCAAGGCCGAGCATCAAAGACCCGCTGGTATACTCCAACCCCTCCCTATTCCTAAGTGGAAGTGGGACGACATAACGATGGATTTTGTAGTGGGCTTACCGAGGACTCCTAGTGGAAAGAACTCGGTTTGGGTTTGTTGACCGGTTAGCTAAGAGTGCTCATTTCTTGACTGTTAATAATACTAATTCCTTGGGTAAGTTGACTTGCTTGTACGTAAAGGAGATAGTGCGGTTGCATGGCATATCAATGAGTATTGTATCGGATCGGGACCCAAGGTTCACATCTCAGTTTTGGAAAAATTTGCAAGTAGCATTGGGTACTAAGTTGAAGTTCAGTACTGCATATCACCCTCAGAAGGAAGGTCAATCAGAGCGCACTATTCAAACCCCTGAAGATATGTTGCGAGCATGTGTTATGGAATTTCAAGGGAGTTGGGAAAATCACTTGCGGCTTATAATAATAGCTTCCATGCGTCCATCCAGATGGCTCCTTATGAAGCTCTTTATGGGAGGAAGTACAGATCGCCATTGTGTTGGGATAAAGTCGGGGAGAATAAAATAGTTGGGCCCGAAATAATTCAAGAGATGCAAAATCAAGTCCGGATTATAAGGAATAAAATGGCGACAACTCAGAGTCGTCAGAAAAGCTAAGCAGATACAAAGAGGAGAGAGTTATCTTTTGAAGAAGGTGATTGGGTTTATCTCAAAGCCTCTCCCATGAAAAGAGTTAAACGTTTTGGTAAAAGGAGGAAATTGGATCCGAGGTATGTTGGCCCTTTTCAGATTTTGGAGAAGGTAGGGTCCGTCACTTATAGAGTTGCATTGCCAGAATATTTTGAGAAAATTCACGATGTCTTCCATGTATCATCCTTGAAAAAGATTTTTGGACAACAAGAGCCGCACTTTGTCGACCTAGAGCGTATTCAGTTGCAACCAGACCTTACTTATGAGGTTGTTCCTTCTCAGATTATGGATTGAAAAGAGCAAAAGTTGAGATCCAAGACGATACCTCTGGTAAAGGTGGTATGGGGAGATCCATTAGCTCAAGATTTCTCTTGGGAGAGACTAGGAGACATGAGAGAGCAGTACCCCTATTTGTTTGAGTAAATGACGGTACGTTTCTTAAACTTGGTCTTAGTGGAATCATGTGGCTTGCATCAAGTTAGAGTTTGATCTTGCAAATTTTGAGGAAGAAATTTGTTTTTAAGGGGGAGAGGATGTGATACCCCGTTTTTACGTATATTTTCACTGAAGGAGTTGTTTGATTTAATTAATATATTAGTTCTTTTATTTTAAATTATTGCATTTTAATTGGTTTTATTTTAGTTTGATGTGGTGTTTAATTTATTTTAGTCGTTTTATGGTTTTTAAAATTGTTTTCGTCGGATCAGTTTTTGGATTTCGGAGGTGAGGACTGGATCTCATTTTCTTTCTCCATCTTTTCTTTTCTCTTTTTTTGTTTTTTCTTTCCCTTTTTCCTTTTTTCTTTCCTTTTTCTTTCTTTTCTTCTTTCTTTCTTTTCTTCTTCTTCCTTTCCTTTCCTCCCACATGCTGCTCTTCTCTCCCTCTCTCTGTCGCCGATTGCTTCGGCCACCCAGACCACTGCTGTCCAGCAGACGTGGCTAACACCGCCCCCACCAGTTGACTCCCCTCTAGCCGGCGCACCTCCCTACAAAAAATCAGCCCCTCCCTTGCCGCCGTTAACCACCTAGAGCCCATCTAAGTCGCGACGTTTTTGGCCTTTTTCGGCACCTTCGCTCCACCTCCGGCCACCATCCTTTAACCACTTCATCCCCTACCTCTTGCAGGCCTAACCCACCCATTTCCAGCCCCGATCTGTTGCCGGAGCAGCTCCTACGAGCTCAACTCCGATTTGCTCTTTTTTCGCTTCCACCTCCATTTCCACCGCTACCCACGGCCAAAACTCACTTCCATTAGCTTCATAATATATATCTAGGCCATTCCCTATCAATTCCAAGTCTTGGTTTGTCCCCATTTGAAAGTGGGTATTTTACAACCCACGGCTACAGTGTAAAATACACTGTTACGTTGCTTTTTCTATGTCGTTTGCAACATCTTGATCCTTTGAAAAATACCTTATAGCGCTGTAAGTACTTTCCAACCTCTATTTTAGATTAAATATATTTGTGCTCTTACAATAAATTATTTGACTGGTTGGTTGATTCCGGACTGAATCCGAGGAGTTTGGCGTCAGATGGATTGAGGATGGAGTTGTTCGGTTTTGTTGATTTTGTGATTGGTTGGTTAATCTGTATCTTGAGGTGTGCATGGCATGATGCATTCATGTGCATTTATTAAATTGAGAAAAACCGATGTTATTTGTGTAAATGGATTTTCGAGTGCGTGTGTATCACGACCCTAAGCCGAGATGGGGTATTATCTCGGTGGAGCTCCTTTAGTCAGTCGGGAGCGTAATATACTGAGTGACGTCCCCTGGGTTGTCGTTGGGTGACAACGAGAGTGGGCGGGATGGTAACGCTCTCGTACCGACTCCGTGGCCCTTCACTGGCGAGGGCTAGAGGATGCTTGGCTACATACGTGCGGGGCGCGGAACTGGGCATCGCTCGTTACGAAGTCACACGCATGGTCATTACTCGTGTGACGATGGGAGCCAGGGTATGTGGATGACCCCTAGGGGAGGTCATGGTGCATTCAGATTAATTGGATATTGAATTGAATTGGATTTGGGCTAAATGAGACTTTTGGTGTGAGTTGGAAAGTAATACGTTTTGGGGCCAAATGGGATTTTTGGCATGCGTGGCAAAAAATGTGGATTTATAATTATGCGCATTTGGCATTCTTTCATGCATATTGTTTGAGTTTAATATGTTTTTATCTTGTGGCATTTGGATCTTTACTTACCTGCGGCACCATTTTGGTGTCGTAGATTTTGATGCAGAGGTCGAGGAGGAGGAGGAGGCTGAGCCCGAGGAGGCGGCTCCGCCGAAGTATTGATTTAGAGTTTATGCTTTGTAATTTGGTTGGAAACAATATTTGTGGCTTGTAATATTTTATTATATATGTTTTGGATGGGTTTGTGTTAAACAAAGAAAAATTTTGGTACTTAGTTATATGACTTTGTTTATCCGCTGCGTGTTTTTTTTTTGCACACTTGTTGCATGTACACACACTTGGCACTTGGCGATAGGGTGGTGACCCGTGTTGTCATCATCCCGACGTCTCGATTTCCCCATGTCCGTATGTGGGATTTGGGGGCATCACATAGAATTTTCGGATATAGGGGAGATACATAGAAAAACTCCCTTAATGAATTTCGGTTTGGGCCAAAACAGAATATATAATTAATTGCACATAGGGATTGAACCACAAGTAACATACAAGTTAAAAACAGTTTAGTTGTCCTCCAAAAATCAAGCTAAAACCGAAGCACAGATGTGAGATAAACCATGAAATTTGAAACACATATAAATCATACTAGGGAATGAATCAAGAGCCTCTCTTACTTCAAGATTTCATCTTTTAGAAGATGAAAATAAGCTTTGAATTTTCAAGCTATGAACAACCTGAGGATGGGTATGGAATGAGAGGTATGGCACAACTTGGGGAGGAAGAAGATTGTTTCTTTCTTTCCTTGGGGTCGCACTGCTTGAAGAGAGGAAGAGAAAAACTTTGGTTTCCTTGACCTTGAAGATGAAAGGAAGAAGAAGAGGAATGGAGAAAGGGAGAAATGGGTATCGGCTTGGGGAGGAAGGAAGAAGATTTGTTCTTTTCTTTTGGCTAGGTGACCGACGGATTTAAGGGTTAAGGACTAAATCACTTTTTGGTCAAAGTCCTGTTTCACAAGTTTGAAAAGTGACCAACGGATAAGGGGGAGAATTGCTTTTGTTTTTCCCCCCTTCTTGTTGCCTTAGGCATTGACTTGGAGGAAGGGGCAAGGGCTTTTTGGTCTTTGTTCCCTTATTCCATCACAAGGAAGCAAATGGATCTCCACCTCAAAATACCTTTCACCTACCAATCCAATGGTTGAGAATAATTGGATCATTTTCTTAAATAATGAAAATTATAGGGCTTAAGAGAAAATTATACCCTTGATTTATTTTAATAACCCACATAAAAATTAAAGCACACCCATCTTAAAATAAAATAATAAAATAATAAGAATCTTTATCTTAAAAAATTTAACTTAAAGAATTAATAAAATGACATAAGGATCTACGTTGTAAGATTCGGGTATTACACTACTCCCACAAGGAAAGAAACACTTGGAGGATAAGAGTTTTTTTTTTTAAGTGTTTGAGTATGTTTTCGGGACCTATTACTACGAGGAGTCCAATGAATAAGGGTTTTTGAATTGAGTTAGTTTCTTATTAGGAAATCAAACAGATAATTAAAATGGGTGTATAGTTATCAGAATATCCTATTCAAAACAAAATACCCTCACAAAACATATCTGATAAAATAGTAACAATAAAAATAATAATAGTAATAATAATAAAAAAATATTCTCACTTTGGATCTGGGTGTTACAAAGAGTCATTCACACCTTTCCTATCACCCCTCTAGATGTTTAAAGGTCGTCCATATCTGTTCCCCTTGCATTTGGTCACTTTCCAACCATTTTCTTAGAGAGAAAACCAGAGGAGCTCTCGCACAGATTCTCTGGCTTACTTTGCTCGATATTATTGAAGTTGTTGTAAGTATTTTCTTACAAAGTACTCTTCATGAATGTTGTTCATCTTCTAGTCTAGTCATTTGATGGGTCAAAAGGTTGTTTATGCATGAAAAGTTCATTTTGAGCAATAATTTGGACAATGTGTGATATTTTGATGATTTTGACTAAGTTTTTGACAAAATCTTGGTCTAATTTTTTTTATAGAGTATAGTTAACATGCTAATATATAAGTTTGTTAAGATTCATTGCATGTTATAAGTTTTCTATAAGAGTTTTTCTTAGATCTAAAAGTTGAAAACTGGAAGGTTGAAAATAGATTCTGTTTTGATTAAGCTTGAATCTTTTGTTGTGAAAGCTTGCTCCAATGGCTTTAATATTTACATGTGTTGTTCTAAGAATTTGATTTTCATTTTAGGATGTCATTTTAAGCATTTATGGTGTTGGTTTTTGTGATGACCCGCTTTTACGTGTATTTTCACTGAAGGGTTGTTTTTAATTTAATTAATATATTGATTATTTATTTTAAATTATTGCATTTTAAATTGGTTTTTAATTTATTTGATGCGGTGTTTAATTTGTTTAGTCGTTTTACAGTTTTTGAAAATCGTTTTCGGCAGATCTGTTTTGGTTTCCGGAGTGAGGACTGGACCTCATTTCTTTTCCATCATCTTTTCTTTTTCTCTTTTTTTTTTTTCTTTTATTTTTTCTTCTTTCTCTTTTTTCTTCTTTTTCATTTTTCTTTCTTTTTTTTCTTTCTTTACTCTCCTCCCCGGTTCTCTCTCCCGTGCGCACACTCTCTCTCCTCTCCTTCACACTGATCATGCCAGCTGCCCAGACCCACCGCCGCCGGCCACCGTGTGGCACACCAGCCCCACCATTTTCTTCCCCTCCCTTCGGTGAACCATGCCACCAAGTTTCATCCCCAACTGTGCCGCCGTTTAACCAGAAAAAGCCCATCAAGCCACACGGTTTTTGCTCCGATCTGCCGCTGTCACTCCACCTCCGGCCACCACCTCTTCACCATTTCATCACCGACTCCTTGCCGTCATAAACCACCCATTTCCGGCCTCTAACAGTAGCCGGAATAGCTCCCACAAGCTAGTTTCCGATTTGGGCATTTAAGCCCTTCAACCACCATTTTCGCCGCCACCCACGGCCAAACTCCACTTCCCTTAGCTTCATAAACATCCTTAGACCATTCCCTATAAATCCCGAGCTTTGGTTTGTCCCTGTTCAAAAGTGGGTATTTTACAACCCACGGCCACAGTGAAATTTCACTGTTACGTTGCTTTTCTTCCGCCGTTTGCAACACCGCGGGCTTTCTAAAAATACCATATAGCGCTGTAAGTATTTTCCAAACCCTACTTTTAGATTTAAATATATTTTTCTCATTCAATAAATATTTGTTGTTGGTTGGCTGATTTCGGACTGAGTCCGAGGAGTTCGGGGGTCGGATGGATAGAGGAAGGAGTTGCTTGATTTATTGATTTATGGTTGGTTGGTTGTTTTATGCATTGAATTTTAATTTACATGGTGCATGCACGTGTGTTTTATTTAATTTGAGAAAATCCTGTTTTATTGGCGTAAGTGGATTTTCGGGTGCGTGTGTATCACGAGCCCAAGCCGGGATGGGTTATTATCCCGGTGGAGCTCCTCTGGTCACTCAGGAGCATAATATACTGAGTGACGTCTCCTAAGTTGTTGCTGGATGATGACGGGAGTGGGGGCTAGGGGATGCTTGGCTACGAACGCGTCGGGCGCGGAACCGAGCATCGCTCTACGCACCGACTCCATGGCCCTTCGCTGGCGAGGGCTAGAGGATGCTTGGTTACGAACGCGCGGGCACGGAACTGGGCATCGCTCGTTTAGGTGTCACATGCGTGGTCGTTATCTACAGTGTGGCACTAGAGCCAGGGTGTGCGGATGACCCCTAGGGGAGGTCATGGTGCATACGGATTAATTGGTTAATGGTTTGAGTTTGATATGGGTCAAATGTGACTTTTGGCGTGATATTTGGAAAGGTTATGTTTTTGGGCCAAATGTGATTTTTGGCGTGTGTGGAAAAAAAAATGATTTTATGGGTTTTGTGCATTGGCATCCTGTCATGCATATTGTTTGAGTTCTATATGTTTTTATCTGGTGGTGTTTGGATTTTACTTACCTACGGCACCATTTTTGGTACCGTAGATTTTGGTGCAGAGATCGAGGATGAGGAGGAGGAGGCTGAGCCTGAGGATGTAGCTTTGCCAGGGTGCTGAAGTTAAAGTTTAAGTCTTGTTGTTTGGTTTAAAAACAATATTTGTGCTCTGTAATATTTTATTATGTATGTTTTAAACAGCTTTGTATTAAATTAAGAAAATTCTGGTACTTAGTTATTGACTTTGCTATCCGCTGCGTATTTCTCGTGCACATTCGTTGTTTTTTTTTTTTTTACACACACTTGGCACGTCGATAGGGTGGTGACCCGTGATGTCATCATCCGGACGTCTTGATTTTCCTGTATTCATGCGTGGGGATTTGGGGGCGTCACAGTTTTAAAGATATGCATTTTTATAAATGAAGGAGTTTGGATAGGTCACATATTTGAGGTTTCTGGACATATTGATGCTTTGATGCAAATTTGGCCATGTGATCTTGAGTTTTATGCCTAGATCTATCCTAGGCCTTGAATTTTAACCATATGATGTTGTTTATTTGTGATTTATTTCTTAAAATATTTTAGATCAAATGATTTGATCGAAACCAAACCATATAGGAATCGTTTTGGCGAAATTGTCATGGATGAATGGTTTAAGATGAGTTTTTGGGATTTTTGTTGTTTTTTCTTGATGACTCAAAATATGATAGTTCTTAGGAGTGTCTTATGAATGTGTTGGAAGTATGTTATTGAACTTTTTGTGTCATTGGAGTTGTTTTGAAAAGAGTTAAAACCTTGAAAACCAAGGGTTGTGCTTAAAGTTAGAAACATGAAGTTTTGCATTGAAGAGACTTTATATTTTTGGGATGTAAATTTTGTTGGTTGTTTTAGTATGTTATTTGAACAAAGGATATGATTATGTAGGTTGCAATGCTTCGGTTTCAACATGAAAGATGAGACTGAATAGAATTGCAACAAAAATTAAGAGATTTGGCCTATGCATGTTTCGCCCTAGCATGTTTAACATAGTTGTATGCATTTTAAATTTTTTTAAATAAATATTTGTATTTAGGATAAAATTTATATGAGTTAAGATGTAAAATCCTTAAGTTAGGGGTAAAATTGTCATTTTTTCATATGTAGATAGGTAAAATGGTAATTTTAATCTAAGGTTGTGTTTGGTAGTTGAACAAAACTCAACTCATCTCAAACCAATCATTGATGAGACCCACTATTTTTTCAAATTTTTATAAAAACGTTAAACTTATTTTAACGTATTTCATACATTTCAACCAATAAAAAGTAACATATCTCAATGGGACCCACAAAATTCCACTATTCACAACTCAACTTAACATCCAAACATAACCTAATTAGCATTTTTATGTTTCTAAACTGTTTGTAAGGAGTTTATGAAATTTAGAAATCTCTCGAGTTTCTCATATTTTGCACATTTTGATTCATCACGCAACAATCATTGTAAGTTAGCTTATAAGTTATTATCAGAGTACTGTGCATATGTTTGTAAGGGAAGACTTGTTTATGTTCCTATCTTATTACATATGTCATGTTATGCCATGTTACTTCATCTATGTTTGTTGCACATTTTCTCATGTCACGAAATTTTTATCTGTTATACATTTTATCATGTCACAAAATATTTATATGTCACATGTTATACCATATCACGGAATGTTTGTTTGTTTCATGTTATGCCATGTCATTCATCTCACATTTATGTCACGTTATGTTATGTCAGTTCATCTATCATTTTGTTTCATGCCACGTCATGTCTTGAGTACAGAGTTTGTCTCCAAAATGGTTTTTCCACGCCAAGTCAAGTCTATATATATTTATCATGACCCTAAGTGCTAGGATAAGGTAATATTTGAGTGGAACTCCTTTGTTTACAATGGAGTCTAAATGAGTGTAAAATCCTCTGGGTTGATAAGGGAAAGATCAACAGGTTTTGAATGAGACCTAATTAACTGGTCACCAAAGCGAAATCAGGTACTAATGCTGATGGTACCTCCACACATGTTTGGTTTTTTGTTATACATACTTGTGCTAGAGCATATACTTGTCACAAGATACGTATATTATGTTTTCTATTGCAGGTACAGATACTTGTAAACTGATACATATGTTAATGCACTCACAGCTAGTTATGCATCCATGCATATACTATCATACATGCATCTTTGAACTATCTGTTGTTTTCTTGTAAAGTTGCTGAGATTTGTATTCAAATCTTCCCGTAGTAGTCTCAACTACCATTCTGGGGAGAATGGTAGACGAGGAGATGCAATAGATGCTGATCGACTAGAGATGGTCGATTAGATAATGCAGGCACAATGCAGAGCTCATAGCCTTCATGCTCCTATTCATAAATAGTATTATGGGATCCCTAATCGAGTTGTGTGAGCTACTCAATGAATTAGCCTTGTAGATGATGTAGTTTATGCATAAGGAGCTCTGTCTCCTATACCTTGATTGCAGTCCTTTTGGAGTTATGTTGTAATCGTGAACGTCTATCACTTTAATATCTATGTATTATGTTTCAATTTTTTTTGAGATACATGTCATTTGGTGCATAGTATTACAAAAAAAAAAAAAAAATTATACGTTGCGAATATTGTATATTGCTAGATGCATGCTGGGTGCATTGCATTCTTAATTGTGAACGATGGCAGATAACGTTGTGTTGCATGCCCCGATACTTCAAAGTCCGTTCTATCTCAAGAAGAAATCTAGGGGTGTCACTGGATGCCTCTGATGCCTAAGTTAGCTGTTGTCAAAAATATTTTTCTTGATTACTCGAAAGGAAAGAGCTTGAGAGATCTTGAGTCTACCTTTAGGTTTTTCGCTTTTCATATGTGTACCCTTCTTTCGGCGGGAGTTTCATATGCTGCTCTCTACAATTCAGTGGTTGTACTTCCTAGAGGGAGCATACCACCATATTTAATGTGGTAACCCCTCTGGACTTCAAGACCATTCTCACTTGTCTCGCTCATGCCCTCTCGAGTGTGCATATATGATGTGAACTCCAATCGATACGCTTTGAGACCCAACAACAATATTGGAAAAACAAATCCAAGAAAGCCAAAATCAAGTCAATGGATGGAGAATATAGACTCGTTGAGAACTCTTTTCAAGAACCTAGATTATATTAAAATCTAGACACATTGAAAAACCCATTTCAAGAACGCGGATTACAAGGAGGAACGCCACAAATGTTGTGATTTATCTTTGATAAATTCAAAAGTTCAATCAAGAACAAGAGGAGTAAATCAACTCACCAATAAAATTCAATAATGTCTCACCTTCATATTTTTTTCTCTCACTCTCCTTTTCGATCTCACCTTCATATAGGCACTACATTACAAAGTACCTCATCGTTGTACTTGCCAATTGTAACACTTGCTTATTTATCTTAACCTCCCTACAATCATTCAACCACTGCAACTTGTACGGTCTAGGGTGTTTCAAGGTAGGTAAATTCAATTTCTCAACTAAAGTAGTGCTAGCCACATTAGTACAACTCCCTCCATCAATAATCATACTACATACCTTGTTGTTGATGTGGCATATAATATGAAAAATGTTCTCTCTTTGTTACTCTATATTATCCATCTTACTTTTTGTATTGAGAGCACGCCTGACAACAAGAGACTCACCATACTCCTCATTCTTATACTCATGTTCAATACTAGGCTTACATCTCCTATCTCTTCCACTTTGCAGATTTCTAATCAATACATCTCGTTGATCCATCCTATCCCTCACTTCCCCCAAAGCCAAATTCAACCGTTCAACCTTTTGTTGCATGGACTGCACAACACAAAGAGTGGGTTATCCTACCATCCTCTTTGGTGATGAGTCATTTTAATGAGGCATCATATGCTCTGCACAAAAAAGAATGTTAGTAGTGGAAAAAAGACCTCACACTCTACCTTACATGTTTACACTTGAATAATGACACTCCACTCATGTTTCACTCTTAATTGGCATTTTCCCGATAATGATCTCACACTCTCTAGCCATTTACCTCAAGAGTTTTCCCACTCAAGTTCTTGAAGACCTAATTGAACTCAATCAAGGCAGTACAACATTGTTTTATCTCGACTAGTAATTAGGTCCAAGAAAGAAAAACAATAGAAGACATGAAAAGAATAAAATGACATGAGACTCAAGGAAATGATACGAGGGAAAGAGTAATCACAAGACATGATACCAACTATAATGATATGTATTCAGCCCATTTGATAAAAAGGCTCAATCCATTTTTATCCCCTCTATACTCTCTTTTTTTCGATTTTTTTTTTTGAAATTTTCTTTTATTTTCCTTTCTTTTCTTTTCCTTTCTTTTCACATCAACTGATTTGATCACAACCAAAAGAATAAGCAATTGATAAAACAAGTGATATACAACAGCTCCTAGAACAAGAGATTTTAGCCAACACAAACACTAGAACAATGAAATTTGGCAGTTCGAAGAATAAGGAGTTTTTGTACTTTTTTTTTGGGAACCCTATAACAATGAAGCCCTAGAATTAAAGATGCAATAAATAAAAGATCGAATTAGACCTGATTGGAAACCGAGCTCTAAATATCAAATGATGTGAACGTCAATCGACTCGCTTTGAGACCCAACAACAATATTGGAGAAACAAACCCAGGAAAGCCAAACTCAAGTCAATTGGATGGAAGAATCTAGACCCGATGAGAACTCGTTTCAAGAACCTAGATTATATTAAAATCTAGACTTGTTGAAGTGTGACGCACCCAACTCCCACGTATGGACACATGGAAATTGAAGCTTCGGGATGATGACAACATGGGTCACCATCCTATCGCCAAGTGCCAAGTGTGTTTACATGCAACAAGTGTACAATAAAAATACGCAGCAGATAATAAAAGTCTTATAACTAAGTACCAGAATTTTTGTTTGATACAAACCTGTTTAAACCACACATAATAAAATATTACAAGTTTCAAAACCATAATAGAAGACATAAAAACTAGTAGAGATATTTTTTGACATAACAACTCCAAATGAAAACTCTAGCGGAGCCGCCTCCTTGGGCTTCGCCTCCTCCTCCTCCTCCTCCTCCACATCTGCAACAAAATCTATTGTACCAAAATGGTGCCACAGGTAAGTAATGATCCAAACACCACAAGATAAAAATATATTAAACTCAACAAGATGCATGAAAGGATGCCAAATGCACATGTCTCATAAATCCACATCTTTCTACGTACGCCAAAAGTCCCATTTGGCCCCAAAACATATTACTTTCCAACTCAGGCCAAAAGTCACATTTGGTCCAAATCTAATTCAATTCAATATCCAATTAATCTGAATGCACCATGACCTCCCCTAAGGGTCATCCGCACACTCTGGCTCCCATCGTCACACGACGGGTAACGACCATGCGTGTAATTTCGTAACGAGTAATGCCCAGTTCCGCACCCCACGCGTACGTAACCAAGCATCCTCTAGTCCTAGCCAGCAGAGGGGCCATGGAGTTGGTACGAGAGCGTTACCATCCCGCCCACTCCAGTTGTCGCCCAGCGACAACTCAGAGGACGTCACTCAGTATATTATGCTCCCGAGTGACCAGAGGAGCTCCACCAAGATAATACCCCAACTCGGCTTGGGGTCGTGATACACAAGCACCCGAAAATCTATTTACACTGATAAAACCAGTTTTTCTCAATTTAATACATACACATGAATGCACCATGCAATGCACACCTCAAGACACAATTTATCCAACAAATCACGACATCAGCAATAGCCAAACAACTTCATCCTCAAATCCATCCGACCCCCGACTCCTCGGACTCAGTCCGGAATAACCAACCAGTCAATAAATTTATTGTAAAAGTAATAATATATTTAAATCTAAAATAGAGTTTGAAAAATACTTACAGCGCTATATGATAATTTTTGAAGATTCAAGGAACTGCAAACGGCGAAGAAAAAGCAACGTAATAGTATAAAATAAACTGTGGCCATGGGTTGTAAAATATCCACTTTCGAATGGGGACAAGCCAAGACTTGGGATTGATAGGGAATGGCCTAGAGGTATTTATGAAGCTAATGGAACTGAGAATGGGCCGTGGGTGGCGGTGGAAGCGAAAAAATGGCAAAACAAAGATGAGCTTGTAGGGGCTGCTCTGGCAACGGATCGGAGCTGAAAATAGGTGGTTTAGGACGGCAAGAGGTAGGTGATGATGTGGTGAAGAAATGGTGGCCGGAGGTGGAATGACGGCGGCGAAATGGAGGAAAAATCGTCTGGCTTGGAGGAGCTCGTGGCGGCGGCTAACAGTGGCTCGGATGGAGGTGAAATTTTGTGGGGAGGTGCGCCAGCCGGAGGGGAAGATTTCTAGGTGGGTGGTGTTGACCACGTCAGTAGCGATCGGTGGCACTGGGTGGTGGAACGAAAATGGAGATAGTGAGGAGAGAGAGAGTGCGTCGCGTGCGGGAGGGGAAATAGAAAAGAAGAAGAAAAAAGAAAGAAAGAAAGAAAAGAAAGAAAAGAGAAAGAAAAAGAAAAGATGGAGAAAAGAAATGAAGTCCAATCCTCACCTCTGAAGTCCAGAAACTAATCCGACGAAAACAACTTTAAAAGTTATAAATGAATAAAATAATTTAAACACAACATCAAGCTAAAATATAATAAATAACTAGTAAAAACTAATAACATAATCTTAAATCCAAAAACAAACTAAAATAAATTAAACAACAATTTAAACTCGAAATGATAATTAATATTAAGAAAGCTCTACAAAACAAATAACACAACTAAATAAATTCAATTAAAATACAATAATTTAAAATAAAAGAACTAATATTTTAATTAAATTAAAATACTCCTTCAATGAAAATACACGTAAAACAGGGTATTACATTCTCCCCCCTTAAAATAAATTTCGTCCTCAAAATTTTCAAGATCAAGCACTAACTTTAAAGCAAACCACAAGATTCCACTGAGACCAAGTTTAAGAAATATACCGTCATTTACGCAAACAAATAGGGATACTGCTCTCTCATGTTTGCTTCTCTCTCATAAGAGAAATCTTGAACTAACGGATCTCCCCATGCCACTTTTACCAGAGTATCGTATTGGATCTCAACTGTTGCTCTTTCCAATCCATAATTTGCGAAGGAACAACCTCATAAGTAAGATCCGGTTGTAGCTGAATATGCTCTAGGTTGACAAAGCGTGGCTTTTGTTGTCCAAAACTCTTCTTCGAGGATGATACATGGAAGACATCGTGAATTTTTCCAAAATATTCTGGCAATGCAATTCTATAAGCGACAGAGCCTACCTTCTCCAAAATCTGAAAAGGGCCAACATATCTCGGATCCAGTTTCCTACTTTTACCAAAACGCTTAACCCCTTTCATGGGAGAGACTTTGAGACAAACCCAATCACCTTCCTCAAAAGATAACTCTCTCCTCCTTGTATCTGCGTAGCTTTTCTGACGACTCTGAGCTGCCGTCATTTTATCTCTTATAATCCGAATTTGACTTTGCATTTCCTGAATCAATTCGGGCCCAATTATTTTATTCTCCCCAATTTCATCTCAACACAATGGCGATCTACACTTCCTCCCATAAAGAGCTTCATAAGGAGCCATCTGTGGATGCATTGTGACGACCCGCTTTTAAGTTTTTTTTTTCACTGAAGGGTTGTTTTTAATTTAATTAATATATTGATTTATTTATTTTAAATTATTGTGTTTTAAATTTATTTTTAATTTATTTGATGCGGTGTTTATTTTATTTAGTCATTTTACGATTTTTAATCTCGTTTTCGGCAGATCTGTTTTGTTTTCCTGAGTGAGGATTGGACCTCATTTCTTCCCTCCATCATTTCTTTTCCCTTTTTCCTTTTTTTCTTTTTTCTTTTTTCTTTCTTTTTTTCTTTTTTATTTTTCTTTTTTCTTCTTCCTTTTCCCTCCCCTCCCATGCAATATCCCCCTCGCTCGTCTCTCTCTCTCTCTCTCTCTCTCTCTCTCTCTCTCTCCCCTCTCCCTCACGCTGGAAGCTTCAACCTCCCAGAACCACCGCCGCTGGCCACCGTGCAGCACACCACCCCCACCAAAATCTTTCCCTCCCTCCGATGAACCACCCCACAAAATTCCACCACCAACGGAGCCGCCGTTTAGCCAGAAAAAGCCCATCAAGCTACACGGTTTTTGCTCCGATTTGCCGTCGTCGCTCCACCTCCGGCCACCACCTCTTCACCACTTCATCACCGACTCCTTGCCGTCCTAACCCACCCATTTTCGGCCTCCAACAGTCACCGGAATAGCTCCCACGAGCTAGTTTCCGTTTTGGGCATTTCGGCCCTTCCTCCGCCACCCACGGCCAAACTCCACTTCCCTTAGCTTCATAAACATCCTTAGATCATTCCCTATCAATCTCGAGCCTTGGTTTGTCCCCGTTCAAAAGTGGGTATTTTACAACCCACAGCCACAGTGAGATTTCACTATTACGTTACTTTCCTTCCGCTGTTTGCAACGCTGCGAGCTTTCTAAAAATACCATATAGCGCTGTAAGTATTTTTCAAACTCTACTTTTAGATTTAAATATATTTTTTTCTATTACAATAAATATTTATCTGTTGATTGGCTGATTCGGGATGAGTTTGAGGAGTTCGGGGGTCGGCTGGATAAGGACGGAGTTGCTTGGATTGTTGTTTTGTGCATTGTGGTCGCTTTTACATAGTGCATGCACGTGCATTTTATTTATTTGAGAAAATCATGTTTTGTTGGCGTAAATGGTTTTCGGGTGTGTGAGTCTCACGAGCCCAAGTCAGGATGGGTTATTGTCTCGGTGGAACTCCTCTGGTCACTCGGGAGTGGATAATACTGAGTGACATCCCCTATGTTGTCGCAGGGCGACAACCGGATCGTACGATACGGTAATGCTGTCGTGTCGACTCCGTGGTCCCTAGAGTGGCGGGGACTAGAGGATGGCCTGGTCAGGTACGCGCGGGGTGCGAGTCTGGACATCGCTCGTTTAGTTGTCACATGCGTAGTCGTTACCTGCGGTGTCGCACAGAGCCAGGGTGTGCGGATGATCCCTAGGGAAGATCATGGTGCATGCATAACCGGATTGTTTTTATGGTTTTCGGATGTGGGCCATTATCTGGGATAATGGCGAGGATGTGTTGAGGCTTTTGATCCATTTTCTGGAAAAATGGTGGTTTGGGCCATTATCTGGGATAATGGCAAGGCTTGGTTTTAAGGATATGTTTTTGTGGGCCAAATGGGTTTTTTGGCGTGCGTGGAAAAATTATGGTTTTATGGCGCATGTGCATTGGTTTTTCTTTCATGCATATTGTTTGAGTTTTATATGTTTTTATCTAGTGGTGTTTGGAGTTTACTTACCTGCGGCACCATTTTTGATTCCGTAGATTTTGGTGCAGAGTTCAAGGATGAGGAGGAGGAGGTTGAGCCCGAGGATGTGGCTCCGCCGGGATGTTGATGTTATGTTTTGTATTTGGTTTAAAACTATATTTGCATTTTGTAATATTTATTTATGTATGTTTTGAACAGCTTTGTATTAAACAAGAAAAATTTTGGTACTTAGTTATTGACTTTACTATCTGCTGCGTGTTTCTGGTACACATTCATTGCTTACACACACTTGGCACACGTCGATAGGGTGATGACCCGTGATGTCATCATCCGGACGTCTCGATTTCCCCGTGTTCGTGCGTGGGGATTTGGGGGCGTCACACACATGGAGGCTATTATTATAACCAAATTCTATAAGCGGCAAGTGATTTTTCCAACTTCTTTGAAATTCCATAACACATGCTCACAACATATCTTCAAGGGTCTGAATAGTGCGCTCTGATTGGCCATCCGTCTGAGGGTGATATGCAGTACTAAACTTCAACCTAGTACCCAATGTTGCCTACAAACTTTTCCAAATTTGAGATGTGAACCTTGGGTCCCGATCTGATACAATACTCTTCGATATACCGTGCAACCGCACTATTTCTTTTACGTACAAGCGAGTCAACTTTTCCAAGGAATCAATATTATTAACAGGCAAGAAATGAGCACTCTTAGTTAACCGGTCTACAATCACCCAAATCGAGTTCTTTCCACTAGGAGTCCTCGGTAAGCCCACTACAACATCCATCGTGATGTCGTCCCACTTCCACTCAGGAATAGGGAGGGGTTAGAGCATACCAGCGGGTCTTTGATGTTCGGTCTTGACTTGACGGCATGTGTCACATCTCTCAATATACAAGGCAATATCCTTCTTCATCCCTTCCCACCAATAATATTTCTTCAAATCTCGATACATCTTCGTACTACTAGGATGAACTGAATAAGGGGCCGCATGAGCTTCTGCCATAATTCGCTTCTTAAATTCTGAATCTTTAGGGATTACTCTACAATCTCGGAACGGAAAAGCTCGATCAACACCTCCAAAAACCACGAATTATCACTCATTCCTCAGTTGGCTCTAGCTACCTTAATCCAAAATCAACATTCTGTAACTACATCCATGATCATAGACAGGAAGCCAGTACCAAATCAACCTCAGCATCCCAAATTGAAAACAAGTAATTTCATTCCAAAATATACTCGTTTCATCTAAGATAAAGAACATCCCTTAAAAGGCTCGAATACATTCCGACCAACCAACAAAAGTGACTATAAACTTCTACCCAACAACCTATACCTAAAAGTTCATCACCTAAATTTTGAATACCATCTATTTTGGTGGTGACTAGACCCAAAACAAACCATCCTTGAAGGAACCAAAATATTATCGAGACCTTCTTGGTAACTCGCCCACCTGCTTGTACTCTCAAAAGCTCTAATATTAAAATTTTTAATTTCTTCAATCGCACATCACAAATAAACCTCAAGGTAGGTCGTACTATTTAAAATCATCAATCCACCAAAAACTATTGTATAACACTCATGGATCCTAATGCTTATTACCTTGTGTATCTGATTAGGCTAATCACCGTTGATGCCTAAGCTTCCACTTCCAAGATTTTATTAACCACCACACATGGCGACTCAATAATCTCTCTTCAAGTTAAATAATAATGTCTATAATTCTCCCAAATGGACACTCAATCTCCAAAGGAAAGTATAGTCTCAATATTTAAATTCCTATGTGGCCTTAAGTCACACAGTTAATTTCTAAAGATAATCACTACAAGCATTGCCAACCAACATTCCGTTGAGTAACACGCTTCGACTGAACACCCTAATTGACTCACCAATAACTCCAAGTCAAAATCTATTGAATTAAATACTATCATACATAATCTACTTCAACACCTATCAAAGCCAATTCTTCCAAGTCCAAAAACAGGACAAAGGCCTGTACTCTTCAAATCCAAATCCACTCACCACTATTACGTGTCGATCTCATGCATCCTTAGCCAAAACCAATAATCATTCAAACGTATAAGAAATCCATTACTACCATTTCCATCACCTGAACTTATATACGCAAATCAACATGAATCATTCCTAAATTTGTTCAACTTATATCCTTAAAATTAGCAAACAACTATTGCTTAAAGTTTTGTACTGAAAATGACCTTAAACCTATTAATAATCCGTTCCCAAAAGTCTCCGGAACATAAAGTCTCAACTTCAATCGAATTCCATACCAACAAATAAACTTTAGTTTCCAACACCTCAATGGATCTATTTCTTTTGAAATTAATAAAAATCATTTCCTAAAATCTGCTATTACAACCTCAAGTTAACAATAATCATTTTCTGAACTAGATCGATATCTTCAGTCATCAGAGAAATACACGAACTAGACCATTACCTTCAATCCCCAAAGAAATACTCGCTAGAAAATTTTCGTATCAATAACTCATCTCAGATCAACCTCATTTAATGGTTATAAACTAATCACTCTCTAGAGTAGATCAAGCTAGTGCACATAGTCTGCAAAACTAAGAACTTAAATCTTATTATAAATCAACCCTTCAAGCTTACAACTCTAAAACCTTAAACCATATAAGGTTCATTTCTGGAAATCCTCAAGATCGATGGCCTCAAATCTAAAACATCACCTTATAAAGCTTGCAAATTCTTAAGTCTCAATTGCTACGAAATTGCTTCTTCGTGTCAGGAAAAATCTATAACCTCTAATTTAATTAATCCCTCAAATGTTTGTTGAACCTACTACCATAAACGCCACAAGCTTATTTCATAACATAAATATAGGGCCTCAAACCTTAGATAAAATTCTCTTAAACCTATCCTTAAAGTTCGTTGAACCTACACTCTCTTATTCTATAGCCTCATTACATAAATTCTATAAAACTTAGGACCTCAATCATCTTAAGTGACTTAAAGTAAATTCCCCTCCTCATTGCGTCATGAGTTCGTATTCCAAAAGATCAAGCATACCATGACATTCCCTTCAGACCTCGACGTTATAAAGGCAAGCCACATCACTAGGAATTCAAGCCTACTACACTAAATGTTCATGCCTAATAATAGTATTTTCGATTTACCATCTTCCTGCCACAACATCACCTTTGACCCCATTTAAATATCGAATAAAACAAACATAAAACCAAAACCAAAACCAAAACCAAATAACAAGAAAATAAAATATACTAGCATACAATAACATAACTAAATAATTAAAATACAAACAAGCTAACTCAAATAAATTCAAATCAAATAAAACAAATCAAATAGCAAACTTTAAATAAAATAAATTTCAAATCACAACTTTAAAACTTTCTGGTACTACACTTACGGGACATGTGGTTTTACAAAGAGCCAAGCCGCTCTAATACAACCTGTGATGCCCCCAACTCCCACGTACGGATACATGGAAATTGAAGCGTCGGGATGATGACAACACGGGTCACAATCCTATCACCAAGTGCCAAGTGTGTGTACATGCAACAAGTGTACAATAAAAACATGCAGCGGATAATAAAAGTCTTATAACTAAGTACCAGAATTTTTGTTTAATACAAACCCATTTAAACTACACATAATAAAATATTACAAGTTTCAAAACCATAATACAAGACATAAAAACTAGTAGAGATATTTTTTGACATAACAACTCCAAATGAAAACTCTAGCAGAGCCGCCTTCTCGGGCTCAGCCTCCTCCTCCTCCTCCTCCACATCTGTATCAAAATTTACGGTACCAAAATGGTGCCGCAGGTAAGTAATGATCCAAACGCCACAAGATAAAAATATATTAAACTCAACAAGATGCATGAAAGGATGCCAAATGCACATGTCTCATAAATCCACATTTTTCCACGTACGCCAAAAGTCTCATTTGGCCCCAAAACATCTTACTTTCCAACTCATGCCAAAAGTCACATTTGGCCCAAATCTAATTCAATTCAATATCCAATTAATCCGAATGCACCATGACCTCCCCTAAGGGTCACCCACACACCCCGGCTCCCATCGTCACACCACTGGTAACGACCATGCGTGTAATTTCGTAATGAGTAATGCCCAGTTCTGCGCCCCGCACGTACGTGACCAAGCATCCTCTAGTCCCTGCCTGCAGAGGGGCCATAGAGTTGGTACGAGAGCGTTACCATCCCGCCCGCTCCCGTTGTCGCCCAGTGACAACTCAGGGGACGTCACTCAGTATATTACGCTCCCGAGTGACCAGAGGAGCTCCACCGAGATAAGATCCCATCTCGGCTTGGGGTCGTGATACACACGCACCCAAAAATCCATTTACACTGATAAAACTAGTTTTTCTCAATTTAATACATGCACATGAATGCACCATGCAATGCACACCTCAAGACACAATTTATCCAACAAATCACGACATCAGCAACAACCAAACAACTCCGTCCTCAAATCCATCCAACCCCCAACTCCTCGGACTCAGTTTGGAATAACCAACCAGTCAATGAATTTATTGTAAAAGTAATAATATATTTAAAGCTAAAATAGAGTTTGAAAAATACTTACAGTGCTGTATGATAATTTTCGATGGATTAAGGAGCTGCAAACAGCAGAGAAAAAGCAACGTAACAGTATAAAATAAATTGTGGCTGTGGGTTGTAAAATACCCACTTTCGAATGAGGACAAACCAAGACTTGGGATTGATAGGGAATGGCCTAGAGGTATTTATGAAGCTAATGGAACTGAGAATGGGCCGTGGGTGGCGGTGGAAATGGCGGTGGAAGCAAAAAAATGGCAAAACAAAGATGAGCTCATGGGGGCTGCTCTGGCAACGGATCGGAGCTGAAAATAGGTGGTTTAGGATGGCAAGAGGTAGGTGATGATGTGGTGAAGAAATGGTGGCCGGAGGTGGAATGACGGCGGCAAAATGGAGGAAAAATCGTGTGGCTTGGAGGAGGTCGTGGCAGCTAACAGTGGCTCGGATGGAGGTGAAATTTCGTGGGGAGGTGCGCCTGCCGAAGGGGAAGATTTCTGGGTGGGTGGTGTTGACCACGTCACCGGTGAGCAGCGGCCCTAGGCGGTGGAACGAAAATGGCGATAGTGAGGAGAGAGAGGGTGCGACGTGTGGGGGAGGAGAAAGGGAAAAGAAGAAGAAAAAAGAAAGAAAGAAGAAAAGAAAGAAAAGAGAAAGAAAAAGAAAAGATAAAAAGAAAAAGAGAAAAAGAAAAGATGGAGGAAAGAATTGAGGTCCAATCCTCACCTCTGGAGTCCAGAAACTGATTCGACGAAAACAACTTTAAAAGTTATAAAACGAATAAAATAATTTAAACACAACATCAAGCTAAAATATAATAAATAACTAGTAAAAACTAATAACATAATTTTAAATCCATAAACAAACTAAAATAAATTAAACAACGATTTAAACTCAAAACGATAATTAATATTAAGAAAGTTCTACAAAACAAATATCACAACTAAATAAATCCAATTAAAATACGATAATTTAAAATAAAAGAACTAATATTTTAATTAAATTAAAATACTCCTCCAGTGAAAATACACCTAAAAACAGGGTATCACAAAAGAATCCGTCTCAAGAACCCAGATTACAAAGGAGGAATGCCACAAATGTTGTGATTTACTTTTGATAAGTTCAAAAGTTCAATAAAGAACAAAAGGAGATAAACTCAACTCACAATGAATAAAATTTATCAATTTCATAAATTTTTATATATTGTTTTTAAAACGAGGCAACAAGATGTATTTAAACTAAACCCTCACAAAACGCTAGGCTAAAATAAAACGAGCCCTTAACAAAAATACCCTTGAGTGAACAGTGTGGCGCTACAATTCTATGAACAGTACCGCGCTACAGTAACTCCTTGAAACCTTATTTCAACAAAAATAATAATTTTTCCAACATGCCCTTAAGTCCTTCACAATGAGCCCAATTATTTCAAACTAATAAAATAAGCTCTTTTAATGAAATAAATAAGTACAAGGCCTCAATACCAACATGCCCAAGTCATGTCTTCCATAGCTGCTTGTATCACATAAATGAAACTTGATATTTTTTCCTTTAAGCCCATCTTGAATGTTGGGCTCTTGCTAGACACGTCCCAAGTGGATTTCACACATCCTTGTATAGCTTTCTTGATCTTCCTAGCTCTCGATCTTGTGATTGCCCCATCTAAAACTTGCAAAGGATCTCTAAGACTTAGTCTACCTTGAGGCCCATTATTCAACACATTTAATGTGGCGTGCCTTTTAAAGATCTTGGCAAGTCCTTCCTGACAAGGGCATGTTGACTTTTTAGGCTAGCCGATGCGTCCCTTGTGATGTATTTCTTGTGAGGAGTTGTGCTACCACTGTGACGCCTCCAAATCCCCACGCCCGAACACGGGGAAATCGAGACGTCCGGATGGTGACCCCCTATCGACGAGTGCCAAGTGTGTGCAAAGGCAACAAATGTGCACAAAGAAACACGCAACGGATAACGAAAGTCATAACTAAGTACCAGAATTTTTCTTAACGTAATACAAGCTATTTAAAACATACATAAATAAAATATTACAAAAACACAAATACAGTTTTAAACCAAATATAAAGCATAGCATCAGCAACCCGACGGAGCCGCATCCTCGGGCTCAGCCTCCTCCTCATCATCCTCAAACTCTGCACCAAAAGCTACGGAACCAAAAATGGTACCGCAGGTAAGTAAAATCCAAACACTACCAGATAAAAACACATAGAACTCAAACAATATGCATGAAACATGCCCAATGTACAAAGCCCACAAAACACGATTTTTCCACACACGCCAAAAATCCCATTTGACCCAAAAACACATCCTTTCCGAAAAACACGTCAAAAGTCACATTTGGCCTTTATCCGACCCAAACCAGAACCCATATTAACCGTATGCACCATGACCTCCCCTAGGGGTCATCCGCACACCCTGGCTCCAGTGCCACACCTCAGAGTACCACTACGCATGTGACACCTAACGAGCGATGCCCAGTTCCACGCCCCGCGTGTTATTAGCCAAGCATCCTCTAGCCCTCACCAGCGAAGGGCCACGGAGTCGGTGCGTAGAGCGATGCCCGGTTCCGTGCCCGGCGCGTTCGTAGCCAAGCAACCCCTAGCCCCCGCTCCCGTCGTCGCCCTGCGATAACCCAGGGGACATCACTCAGTTTATTCCACTCCCGAAAGACCAGAGGAGCTCCACCGAGATAGTACCCCATCCCGACTTGGGGTCGTGATACACACGCACCCGTAAGACCACTTACGCCAATACACAGACTTTTCACACTATTTCACAAACACACGTGCATGCACCATGCAATGCCATAACAATGCATAATAAAATAATCCAACAACATAAATCAAATAAACAGGCAACTCCGTCCTCCATCCATCCGACCCCCGAACTCCTCGGACTCAGTCCGGAATCAACCAACCAGCAGATAAAATAAATTGAATGAGCAATATATATTTAAATCCGAAAATAGGGTTTGGAAAATACTTACAGCGCTATATGGCAATTTTAGAAAACACGCGGCGTTGCAAACGGCGGAGAAAAAGCAACGTCACAGTGAAAATTCACTGTGGCCGTGGGTTGTGAAAAACCCACTTTTGAACGGGGACAAACTAGGGCTTGGGATTGATAGGGAATGGTCTAGGGATGATTGTGAAGCTATTGGAAGTGGTGGTTGGCCGTGGGTGGTGGCGAAAACGGCGGTGGGAGGCCTGATTTCCCAAAAAGGAAAGCTAGCTCGTAGGAGCTGTTTTGGTGGTCGTTGGTGGCCGAAAATAGGTGGGTTAGGACGGCAAGGGACCGGTGATGAAGTGGTGAAGAAATGGTGGCCGGAGGTGGAGCGACGGCGGCGGATCGGAGCCAAAAGCCGGAGGTGGAGCGACGGCGGCGGATCGGAGCCAAACCCGTGCGGGCTTTAAAGGGCTTTTCCGACCAAACGGCCGGCCGGATGGGGGTGAGTTTTGGTGGGAAGGTGCGCCAGAGGGAGGGGAGCTGGACGGTGCCGGTGGTGAGCCACACGGTGGCCGGACGGCGGCGGTTCGAACGGCTGAAGATTTCTGGCGTGAGGGAGAGAGAAGAGAGAGAGAGACCCGGGGGGGTCGAGCGGGAAAAAGAAAGAAAAAAGAAGAAAAAGAGAAAAAAGGAAAAAGAAAAGGAAAAAGGAAAAGAGATGTAGGGAAAAAGATGAGATCCAATCCTCATTACGAAAAACAAAACTAAACCGCCGAAAAGAGATTAAAACCACAAAATAACAAAAGAAATAAAACACAACAATTAAATAAAAAAATAATTTTAAAATGCAAATAAATTAAAATAAATAACTAATATATTAATTAAAATAAAAACAACCATCTCAGCGAGAATACACTCAAAAGCGGGTCATCACATCCTCCCCTCCTTATAAACAAATTTCGTCCTCGAAATTTGCAGAGCAACCACCAACTTAAAGCAAGCCACGCGAAAGCACATAAACCAACTGTGACCAAGATTAAGATACATACCTTTTTTATTCGAACAAATACGAGTACTGCTCCCTCATGTCCGCTGCTCGCTCCCAAGAGAAGTCTTGAGCTAACGGATCTGCCCAAGCCACTTTAACCAAAGGTATCGTCTTGGACCTCAACTGTTGCTCCTTCCAATCCAAGATCTGCGACGGAACAACTTCATAAGTGAGATCCGGTTGCAATTGAATACCCGCTGGGTCGACGAAGCGTGGCTCTTGCTGTCCAAAGCTCTTCTTCAGGGATGATACGTGGAAGACATCATGAACATCCCCAAAATAATCTGGCAAAGCAACTCTATAGGCGACGGACCCTACTCTCTCCAGAATCTGAAAAGGGCCGACATACCTCGGATCTAGCTTCCTCTTCTTACCAAAAAGCTTAACACCTCTCATGGGAGAGACTTTAAGGTAAACCCAATCACCAACTTCAAAAGACAACTCTCTCCTCCTGGTATCAGCGTAACTTTTTTGGCGACTCTGAGCTGCCGCCATTTTATCTCTGATGATCCGGACTTGGCTTTGCATCTCTTGAATTATTTCGAGTCCAATTATCCTACTCTCCCCAACTTCATCCCAACACAAGGGCGACCTGCACTTTCTCCCATAAAGAGCTTCATAGGGAGCCATCTGAATGGTCGCATGGAAGCTGTTATTGTATGCAAACTCGATGAGCGGCAAATGGTTTTCCCAACTCCCTTGGAATTCCATGACACATGCTCGCAACATGTCTTCCAGGGTCTGAATGGTGCGCTCTGACTGGCCGTCTGTCTGCGGGTGATAAGCAGTACTGAACTTCAACTTAGTACCCAAAGCTGCCTGCAAACTCTTCCAGAACTGCGACGTGAACCTCGGGTCTCGATCCGACACTATACTCTTTGGTATGCCGTGTAGCCGCACTATCTCTTTGACATACAAACGGGTCAACTTACCCAAAGAGTCGGTGTTATTAACAGGCAGAAAATGAGCACTCTTCGTTAACCGGTCCACAATCACCCAAACAGAATTCTTCCCACTAGGTGTTCTCGACAAACCCACTACAAAGTCTATCGTGATGTCATCCCACTTCCACTCAGGAATAGGGAGGGGTTGGAGCATACCTGCAGGTCTTTGATGCTCGGCCTTCACCTGACGACATGTGTGGCATTTCTCAACATATAAGGCAACGTCCTTCTTCATTCCATCCCACCAGTAATTTTTCTTCAAGTCCCGATACATCTTTGTACTGCCGGGATGAACTGAATAAAGGGCCGCATGAGCTTCCGCCATGATCCGCTCTTTGAATTCAGAGTCCTTGGGGACCACTCTGCGATCTCGGAACCGAAGTATCCCATCGTTATCCATGCTATAATGCAACGGCCCTCGAGATTTTCTGACTCTTTTCCTGATGTTCAGCAGCTTCGGATCCTTTCTTTGGAGAGTCTTCAATTCTTCAAAATCAGTTACCCGAATATCAAGAACTGAAGATAAGATCTCCACTTGCTGCGAACTCTCTATAAGGAGCCTTCTCATCCCACAAAGCAGCGAATCCAATTCTGACGGCTCGGCTTCATCTTCCAAGTGTGACTTCCGGCTCAAAGCATCAGCAACTATATTAGCCTTCCCCGGGTGGTACTTGATCTCACACTGATAGTCACTGATTAGCTCCAGCCATCGCCTCTGCCTCATATTCAGATTTTTCTGGGAAAACAAATGCTTCAAGCTCTTGTGATCAGTAAATACCTCGCAAGCTTCCCCATACAAGAAGTGTCGCCAGATCTTGAGGGCAAAGACAATCGCAGCCAATTCTAGATGCGTCGGATAATTCTTCTCATGGTCCTTTAGCTGACGAGATGCATAGGCAACAACCCGTCCTTCCTGGATAAGGACACAACCCAAACCAAACTTAGACGCATCACTGAAGACTACGAATGGCTTATGCGGTTCTGGGAGCGCTAACACTGGTGCCGTCGTCAACCTGTTCTTTAATTCCTGGAAGCTTCTCTCACATTGCTCTGACCAAACAAATTCTGTATTCTTCCGAGTCAAAGCTATGAGAGGTCCGGATAGGTGAGCAAAACCCTCTACAAATCTTCGGTAGTACCCGGCCAGCCCCAAGAAACTCCGAATCTCGCACACTGTAGTCGGGTGCTGCCATGACAAAATGGCTTCTACCTTACTAGGATCAACAGCCACTCCATCTCGGGAAATTACATGCCCAAGAAATTTAACTTCTTCCAACCAGAATTCACACTTGCTGAGCTTGGCGTATAGCTGGTGTTCTCTCAATCTCTCAAGTACCAGACTAAGATGATACACATGCTCTTCAACATCTCGGGAATAAATCAGTATATCATCAATAAATACTACCACAAAGGAATCCAGATAAGGTCGAAACACTCGATTCATCAAATCCATGAAAGCTGCAGGGGCATTAGCTAACCCAAACGGCATTACCTTAAATTCATAGTGCCCATACCTCGACCTGAAAGCAGTTTTAGGCACATCCTAGTCTCTGATTCTCAGCTGGTAGTATCCCGACCTCAGATCAATTTTAGAGAACACAACTGCTCCTTGAAGTTGGTCAAATAAATCATCTATCCGCGGGAGAGGATATTTATTTTTTATGGTCACCTTGTTCAATTCCCGATAATCAATGCACATACGGAGGGTTCCATCTTTCTTTTTAACAAATAAAACTGGTGCACCCCACGGCGACGTACTAGGCTGAATAAATCCCTTCTCTACCAGTTCTTGCAACTGAGTCTTCAACTCTTTCAATTCAGCCGGTGCCATGCGATAAGGAGCTTTATGCACAGGAGTCGCTCCAGGTTCCAAGTCTATAACAAACTCCATCTCCCGAACAGGGGGTAGTCCGGGCAAGTCATCCACAAACACGTTGGGGAATTCTTCCACAACTGGAATGTCTGCCAAAGACTTCTTCTCAGACGGCGTGGACACCATCTGCACCAAGAATGCATCCGCTCCCCATGCAATCTCTCTTCTTGCCTGAATCTCCGATATAATTATCGGCTTTTCTCTTAATTTACTCACCGCAAATTCCAGACAATCACCATCTGGAAGCTGAAAGCTAATTATCCGACTTCTGCAATTAATACTCGCAGAATATCGGTATAGCCAATCCATCCTGAGGATGATATCAAAGCCCAACAGCTTGAACACCACCAAATCAGCATCCAAGAACCTTCCCTCAAAATTTAACGGGCATCCCAAAGCAACCTTGGAACACCGCACCATCTCACCATCGGGTAGAGCCACTACCATAGACTTCGGCAACGGTTCCGTGACCAAATTACACACCCGAGCAAACGTGGAAGATACAAACGACTGTGAAGCACTGGAATCAAACAAAGTACAAGCATAAAACTCATACAAACGGACTCTTCCTGAACCAAACACATCAACCCATGAAATCCAAAAAGCAAAGAATAAACTACATACACCAAAAATTAAAATCCAACTTAAAATTAAATTAAACCATACCTATAATTACTCCAGCATCATGGGTCGCTGGCGCCTCATCATCCACCTCTCGGGGTGTGACAGCATAAACCCGGGCTTGCATTGCTTGTCTCGGGTTGGTTCTTCCACCGTGTCTACCTCCACGGCTTCCTTGAACTCTGACGGGGCAATCCCGAGCGATATGTCCCACTTGGCCGCACCGGTAACACTGGGGTCCGCTACTCATCCGGCACTCGCCCTCATGAGCTCTATTACAAGCTCCACAAATAGGCACTCGTCCTCCCATACGAACACCTGAGGACGTTTGAGGTCGAGTTCCTGTCCGCTGAATAAATTTCTGGGGCGAACCTGAGCTACTTCCTTCACCAGAAAAACTCCGCCTCTTATGCCCTGGAGGGGAGCCCACACTCAAATTATTTTCTCGCTCCACAAGGGTGGCCACTCCACTAATTCCTGAAAAGTGGATATCCGATGGCTGACCACCATACGGCGTATGTCATGGCGTAGCCCCTCCTGAAAATGATCTGCTCGCATCTCCTCAGTGGCGATAAGGTGAGGAGCAAATCGCCCAAGTTCTAAGAATCTCAGGGCGTATTGTTCCACTGTTGCGCCCCCTTGGACCAGATTGGAGAACTCTCTTGCCTTTTGCTTTCTTACCGATGCGGGAAAGAAGCACTCATTGAACTCCTTCTTGAAATGCTGCCAGGTCACCGCAACAAAAGATCCCAATTCAGATTCCAGCATCACCCTCTTGGTATCCCACCAATCAGAAGCGGTACCCTGCAAGAGATAGCTGGCGTAGAGTACTTGTTGTGCCTCAGTGCATCCACACACCTCAAAGGTTTTCTCTAGATCTTTGATCCATTTTCCAGCCTGAAGTGGATCCTCATCTCCAGTGAAGTGTGGAGTCCTATGCGCCAGGAAGTGCTCATAGGTGCATCCGGCTTGCACCATGCTACTGGACCCTCCTGGATACATCCAAGGCCCTCCCTGATATGGCCAAGGACCTCCTGGTTGTGGCCAAAACCCTTCTTGTTGTGGACAAGGCCCTCCTGATGGTGGCCAGGGACCCCCTTGTTGTGGCCAAGGCCTTGTCTGTTGAGACCTCACACTCTGCTGCATAAATTCCGTCATTTGCCGTATTGCTTCGGCTATGGAGTCATCCCTGGAGGTATTGTCCCGTGGTTCCTGAGTAGATTTTCTTGGTCTCCCCATTTTCCTGCCACAACACCACTCTTGACCCTCCTTTAAGAAAACAAATAAAACCATCATAAAACCAACAAAAACAAAACCAACACCACACAGCAAGAAACAAAAGAAACCAGCCTGCAAAAACATAACCAAATAAATAAAAACAAGCAAACAAGCTCAAACAAATAAAACAAATAAAGCAATTGTACTTAACATAATTTTTAAAACACACTTTAAAAAAAAAAAAAAAACATTCTGGTACTACCTACGGGACATGTGGTTTTACCCAGAGCCAAACCGCTCTGATACCACCTATGACGCCCCCAAATCCCCACGCCCGAACACGGAGAAATCGAGACGTCTGGATGGTGACAACCCGGGTCACCATCCTATCGACGGGTGCCAAGTGTGTGCAAAGGCAACAAATGTGCACAAAGAAACACGCAGCGGATAACGAAAGTCATAACTAAGTACCAGAATTTTTCTTAACGTAATACAAGTTGTTTAAAACATACATAAATAAAATATTACAAAAACACAAATACAATTTTAAACCAAATATAAAGCATAGCATCAGCAACCCGGCGGAGCCGCATCCTCGGGCTCAGCCTCCTCCTCTTCATCCTCAAACTCTGCACCAAAAGCTATGGAACCAAAAATGGTACCGCAGGTAAGTAAAATCCAAACACTACCAGATAAAAACACATAGAACTCAAACAATATGCATGAAACATGCCCAATGCACAAAGCCCACAAAACACGATTTTTCCACACACGCCAAAAATCCCATTTGGCCCAAAAACACATCCTTTCCGAAAAAAACGCCAAAAGTCACATTTGGCCTTTATCCGACTCAAACCAGAACCCAAATTACTCTATCATTTGGGTTTCGTGTTCATCATCATAGGGTGGCTAAATTCCTTGTTTAAGGGCTGCAAAAAATTTGCACCATCTAGGGTTTGAAATTTTTAGGGTTTCATTGATTCCCTTATATTTCCTTGTGAATTTGTAAATGTTTGAATTCAATTGTTTGATTATCACAATTGAATATTTCTGTTTGTGGTCGAATTGGTGAGAAAAGAAAAAGAAAAGAAATGAAAGGAAAAGAAAAGAAAGGAAAAGAAAAAAAATTTCAAAAAAACAGAAAATTCAAAAAAAAAAAAAATTGGATTGTGCCTTATCATCAAAGGGGCTGAATATATATCATTATAGTTGGTATCTTGTCTTGTGATTACTCTTTCCCTCGTATCATTTCCTTGAGTCTTGTGTCATTTTATTCTTTCCGTGTTTTCTCTTGTTCTTGTTTCTTGGACCTAATTACTAGTTGGGATACAATGTTGTATTGTCTTGATTAAGTTCAATTAGCTTTTAAAGAACTTGACTGGAAAAACTCTTGAGGTAAAAGGCAAGAGAGTGTGAGATCATTTTTGGAAAAAAGCCAATTAAGAGTGAAATACGAGTGGAGTGCCATTATTGGAGTGTA
Source organism: Carya illinoinensis (assembly GCF_018687715.1). Lineage (NCBI taxonomy): Eukaryota > Viridiplantae > Streptophyta > Magnoliopsida > Fagales > Juglandaceae > Carya > Carya illinoinensis. Next base: position 20,501,611 of record NC_056765.1, read on the forward strand.
AACACGTAAGGGAGAAAGCGTGTGAGGTCTTTTTCCACTAACATTCTTTTTGTGCAGCGCATGCAATGTCTCATTAAAGTGATTCATCACCAAAGGGGATGTCAAATAATTCCTTTGTGTTGCAAGCCATGCAACAACAATTTGAGCGGTTGAACATGGTGTTGGGGGAAGTGAAGGATAGATAGATCAATGAAGTGCAGTGATTAGAAATCTACAAGGTAGGAGAGATAGGAGGAGACTTGAGCCTAGTATTGAGAATAGGTATGATAAGAATGAAGAATATGGTGAGTCTCTTGTTGTTGGGCGTGCTATCAATACACAAAGCAAGATGGATGATAAGAGTAGCAGAGAGAGAATATTTTTCATACTGGATACCACATCAACAATAAGGTATGTAGCATGATTATTGATGGAGGGAGTTGTACTAATGTGGCTAGCACTACTTCAGTTGAGAAATTGAATTTACCTACCTTTAAACACCCTAGACCATACAAGTTGCAGTGGTTGAATGATTGTAGGGAGGTTAGGGTAAATAAGCAAGTGTTAGTTTCTTTTTCAATTGGAAGGTACAAGGATGAGTTCAAGAACATGTATAGTTTTGAAAAGGAAGGAAAAACAATCAAACTTGCTCCTTTAACTCCAACATAAGTTCATGAGGACCAGCTGAAGTTGAAAAGTGAGGTTAAAAGAAAGAGAGAAAGTGAGATTGATCAAAAAAGAGAGAGTAAAAGTGAAATTGAGCGAAAAATAATGAGTGGTAATGAGATTGAGGAAAAAAGAGAAAGTGAGACCGAAAATGAGAGAGAGAGAAAAATGGGAGAGAAAAAAGATGAGGCTGAGACTGAAACCTCAAGAAAAAGAGAGAATGAGTTGAAAAATAATTGTAAGGCCGAGAGTTGAAAAAAAGATGTCGAAAAAAAGAGTGAAAGAAAAGAGAGTGGAAAGGAAAAAGAGAGTGAAAGAAATGAGGGTGAGGTTGAAACCTCAAGAAAAAAAGAGAGTAAAAAGAAAGAGGAGAGTGAAGAAAGTGAGAGAAAAACAAATAGAGAAGTGAGTTTTTATACTAAGGTGAATTTTAATACTAACAAACTTAACGAATCTTTGCCTAGTGTTGTTATCTCTTTATTGCAGGGATATGATGTCATGTTACCTAGCAATGTTTTTAGGAGATTGTCACCTATTAGAGAGATGGAGCAATACATTGATTTTGTGCTAGGTGCGACAATTCCTACCCGACCTTTCTTTGAAGAATATGAGTCCTTGATACACTTGAAAGGACAAAGTAAGTTGAATAGAATGCATGCCAAGTGGGTTCTCAATTCATTGAGACATTTCCTCATGTAATTCAGTACATACATGGTTAGAAAAACTTTGTGTTTGATGCTTTAGCAAGAAGGTATGTCCTTGTCATCATTTTAGATACAAAATTATTGAGACTTGAATATGATAAGAAATTGTATGTTAATGATGATGGCTTGGCTAGTGTGTATAGAATACGTGAGAAAGCATCGTTTGGTAAGTTCTATAAACTAGATTGGAACTTGTTTAGAGAGAATAGACTTTGTGTGCTTACTAGTTTTATGCGTGAGTTACTTGTGTGTAATAGACATGGATGTGGTTTGATGGGTCATTTTGTAGTAAAGAGGACTTTAAACGTGTTGCATGACCATTGGTGGGAGTATTACTTGCTATTTATTGAGTTTGTATATAATTACAGTGGTCATTTTGGTGGTAGACTTTAGATGTATTGCATGAACGTTTGTGGGAGTATCATTTGCCTTCCATTGACTTGTTGCATAAACTTTTGCGAGAGTATCATTTGCCCTTGTTAGAGTTTGCATGTAATAGGACCAAGCATACTGCCATTTTTTATTCTTATCTTGAAATTGTAGATAGTTTTAATCCACTTACTCCTTTAACTTTGATACCTTTGCTTGTAGATGACAGGAGTAGCTTGGATAGACCTCTTCAAATTCTTGAAAAAATTAATGATACTTCTTCATATCTAGTTAATCTTCTAGGTAATATCATGTGCCTGCTATTTTCAATGTTACTGATCTTTTTCCGTTTGATCTAGGTAGAGATTCGATATTGAATCCTTTTGAGGAGAGGGGGAATGATGGGCCCCAAGGTGGACCAAGTCTTAGAGATCCTTTGCAAATTTCAGATGGGGCAATCACGAGATCGAGAGCTAAGAAGATCAAGGAAGCTATGCAAGGATGGTTGAAATCCACTTGGGATGAGTCTAACAAGAGCCCAATATTTAAGATGGACTTAAGAGAAAAAGATCCAATTTTCATCCATGTGATATGCCATAGAAGACACAACTTGGGCCTATTATTATTGAAAGTCATGGACTTATTTATTTCATTAAAAAGGCTTATTTTTATTAGTATTAGGAATTAATCTAGAATAATTGGGCTTAAGGAATGTCCAGTCCACACATCTTATTTCTAATGAATTAGGATTTTTAGGAAGGCTTTATATTTTGACCAAGGGCTTATTTGGAAAGTTATTATTTTATTTGAACTAGGGTTTTAGAAGTTACTGTAGCTAGGAACTGTCCACGATACAGTACTCGCAGCACTATTCATTTAGGATTTTAGGGGATTGTTTATTTAAACCACTTGTAGCCTCATTTGAGCAAGTTAGACATTATTGAATTTTTATTGGTGAGTTGAGTTTACTCTTCTTGTTCTTGATTGAACTTCTGAACTTATCAAAGGTAAATTACAACCTTTGTGACGTTCCTTCTTGTAATTTGGGTTCTTGAGACGGGTTCTTTAACGGATCTAGATTTTAATATAATCTAGGTTCTTGAAACGAGTTCTTATCAGGTCTAGATTCTCCATCCATAGACTTGAGTTTGACTTTCTTGAGTTTGTTTTTGCAATATTATTGTTGGGTCTCAAAGCGAGTCGATTGTGGTTCACATCAGTGGCACATTTGGAATCTCACTTTTCACACATCAAGGACTAGAGTAAGTGATGACTTGCAAAATTTCATATTACAGATTTTACAAGTTAGCTCGAGCGGAGGCTTTTGGCCGCTCGAGCGAATTCAGGCAGATTCAAACGCTCGACTGCCGCTCGACAGGGAGCTCGAGCGGGTTGCTGAAAAACAAAGATCACTCGAGCGGAGACATTGGCCGCTCGAGCGAAATCAGGCAGAGTTGAACGCTCGACGTGCGCTCGATAGGATGCTCGAGCGAAATCAGACAGAGTCGAACGCTCGATGTGGGCTCGACACCCCGCTCGAGCGAACATCGTATTTTGACAGATTTTAGGTTTTCCGCCGTCACACCATATAAAAGCAATTTTTCACTCTAGGGCCGCGACTTTTGACTGGAGAACACTTCTTGGGACAGAAAAACATAGCTAGAGGGATTCAAATCATCTGTTTTGGAGAGGGAATTCCAATTATTGCACGTACGTTGGAATCATACACGAGCACGGATGGGAGAAAAGCGTTGAATCGTTTCCTTGAGCTTTTGAAGACGAGTTGCAGCTGCAAGGAGGATTTTTCAGTGTTTATTTTCTTCCAATCTTCTCAGAACGATTATGGTGAACTCGTTTATGTTGAATTCCATTTCTAGCATGAGCTAAATTTTCTTTATTCTAGGAAAATGATGTAACCTATTTCCGAACTATGCAATTGTCTCTTTGTTTATCTGATTTATTCTGAGTTTATTGCTTCTAATTAACTGGCCATTAATTAGATGATTTTTTTTTTATCTTGTGATTTGCTATCGAAAGAGGGAATCATAGGGTAGATCTTGAATATTTCAGCATAGGTAAGTATAGAGATCGAAAGACTTGTATGAACCTATGTAGTAATTAAATCATTGGTTTTATTGTTGTCTTGCTTTATTAAATTTGCATATTCTTGTGTGAATTGATAAACAAGAGTCATTTTCAATTGACTATCGAAAGAGGCTTTTGGATGATTTAGAGATTTGCTAATAGACAAAAGAGATTTAAATTAAGTTAGCTGGATGAGAAAAGCAAAGTGAAGAATTAGGTGAAATCGATTTCCTAGAAGTTTTCTTCCCATTAATTTGATCTTCGAACGTCAGTGTTATTTCCTTTGCATATTTTTCTTTGAGTTGATCTAGTTTAATTTGCAACTATAGAAATCTTAGTGATTCCTCTAGATAAAATCAAGTTTAGTATAATTTTGGTATTTGGCAAACGTAAGGTACCAATCCCTGTGGACGATACTCTTCTTATTACTTTACTATAAAATTACGATACTGTGCACTTGCAGTTTTGCACCGGTCAGTAAGACATTTTTCTTTGTCTTAGGATTGGTTGGGAGTTCCCTAGTATCAAAGTAGGGCATGGTGAGTTTCCAGTCCATAATGCTCCAGTTTTGGATAAATTTTGAAATCAAACCATACACTGGTTTTGAAAATTTAAGAACCAATGCAAGCCGATTCATCTCCGAAACTGAAACTTATGATTTTCAGTTTTTAGTCCGGTCCAATTTAGTTTTTCTGATTTACTGTTTACATGTGTGGCATTACAGTAGATCGAATCTTTGGGTACTATATCCTACATTGGAATAAAAATATCTTGATTCCAATTTCAAAGAGCCATGTACAAGATAGTTATTTCATAGAGATATATCTTACAACTAAAAAGTGAGAATGAACATAATAGAGCCATGTACAAGATAGTTATTTGTATACCCATCTTAACTTTCCAATTTCTAACCAATTCTCTGGTCTCTTCCGTCTCAATTAGTATAAGCTCGGAGATACAAACACTAATATGAAGACCAAATTAATCAAACTAATTATGTGACGCCCTCAAATCCTACGTACGGACACGTGGAAATCGAGACGTCGGGATGATGACAACACGGGTCACCACCCTATCGCCAAGTGCCAAGTGTGTGTACATGCAACAAGTGTGCAAATCAAAACACGCAGTGGATAACAAAAGTCTTATAACTAAGTACTAGAATTTTTCTTTGTTTAATACAAACCCGATTAAAACATACATAATAAAATATTACATGCCTCAAGTACCATTTCAAACCAAACTACAAGGCATAAAACTCCGAATCAATACTCCGGCAGAGTAGCCTCCTCGGGCTCAGCCTCCCCCTCCTCCTCGACCACTGCATCAAAATCTACGGTACCAAAATGGTGCTGCAGGTAAGTAAAGATTCAAATGCCACAAGATAAAAACATATTAAACTCAAACAATATGCATGAAAGAATGCCAAATGCACATATTTTATAAAATCACATTTCTTTCCATGCATGCCAAAATCCCATTTGGCCCCAAAAACGTATTACTTTCCAACTCACGCCAAAAGTCTCATTTGGCCCAAATCCAACTCAATTCAATAACCAATTAATCCAAATGCACCATGACCTCCCTAGGGGTCATCTGCACACCCTGGCTCCCATCGTCAGACCACGAGTAACGACCATGTGTATGACTTCGTAACGAGCGATGCCCAGTTTCGCGCCCCCAGTGTACATAGCCAAGCATCCTCTAGCTCTCGCTAGCAAAAGGCCACGGAGTCGGTGCGAGAGCGTTACCATCCCGCCCCCTCCCATTGTAGCCTAGCGACAACCCAGGGGATGTCACTCAGTATATTATGCTCCTGAGTGACCAGAGGAGCTCCACCGAGATAATACCCCATCTCGGCTTGGGGTCGTAATACACACGTACCCGAAAATCCATTTACACAGGTAAAACTAGTTTTTCTCAATTTAATAAATGCACATGAATGTATCATGTAATGCACACCTCAAGATATAAATCATCCAACCAATCACAATATCAATAATAACAAACAACTTTATCCTCAATCCATCCGACCCCCGACTCCTCAGACTCAGTCCGGAATAACCAACCACTCAATGAATTTATTGTAAAAGTAATAATATATTTAAATCTAAAATAGAGTTTGAAAAATACTTACAGCGCTAAAAAGTAATTTTCGAAGGATCACGACGTTACAAACAGCGGAGAAAAAGCAACGTAACAGTGTAAAATACACTGTGGCCGTGGGTTGTAAAATATCCACTTTCAAACGGGGACAAACCAAGACTTGAAATTGATAGAGAATGACCTAGAGATGTTTATGAAGCTAATGGAATTGAGTTTTGGCAGTGGGTGGCGGTGGAAATGGCGGTGGAAGCGAAAAAATGAAAATCGGAGTTGAGCTCTTGGGAGCTGCTCCGGCAATGGATCGGGGCCGGAAATGGGTGGTTTAGGATGGCAAGAGGTAGGTGATGAAGTGGTGAAGAGATGGTGGCCGGAGGTGGAACAACGGCAGCAAAAATGCACAAAAACCGTGAGGCTTAGATGGGATCTCAGTGGCAAACGGCGGCTCGGACGGAGGTGAAACTTGGTGAGGCAGTTCACCGGCTAGAGGGGGAAGTTTCTGGGTGGGTGGTGTTGGCCACGGTGGCTGGACGGTGGTGGTCTGGGCTGAGAACAAAACCAGTGACAGAGGAGAGAGAGAGGACGTGCTGCGCGCGGAAGGAAGAAGAAGGAAGAAAGAAAAAGAAGAAAAAAAAGAAAAGAAGCAAAGGAAAATGAAAAGGAAAAGAGAAAAAGAAAAAAAGAAAAGAAAAAGAAAAGATGAGGAAAAGAAATGAGGTCCAATCCTCACCTCCGGAGTCTAAAATCTGATCAGACAAAAACATATTTTAAAACTATAAAACGACTAAAATAAATTAAACACCACATCAAACTAAAATAAATCAATTAAAATACAATAATTTAAAATAAAAGAACTAATATATTAATTAAATTAAAATACTCATTCAGTGAAAATACATGTAAAAACAGGGTATCACAAATTACATTGTACAACTGATCATAATCATAATGCCCAATATTATAAAGCCCAGATATCAACATAGGTTGCATTAGCTACAATAGCAAATTTAAAATAAATCACAGCCATTGAGAAGATCAATTTGAGCTATGCACACAAGGGTACACGATAAGCCAATTAAGTGGAAAGAACAACAAAAGCCTTGCAATCCATCACAAGAAATTCGAAATTTGCATAAGCATACTTGAAACATACTTTAAACAAAAAACAAAAGAGTTTTGATAAAATATTTAATATAATTTCTTTTTCACTATATATATGGATCCTGCTACAGCCACAAATGGTGGCCACCGAATAGACAATTCATCTTTTTTTTTTTTTTTTTTTGCTTTTTTTCATGCATCTTTTTATATCTTTAAATATTTTTTTTTTAAAATTCACAACATCATTTAAAAAGACTCCCTTAGTCATTAAGTTAAAAAAAAAATTGGTGGCCACCATCAGTGGCTTTTATATATATATATATATATATATACGAGTAATATTAGGTACAAGTTTCAAATAGACAAGTCTCATATAAGCTCTTTGTAAAATGTAGGTCCCACTAATAAAGATTTTTTTTTTATAATAATTTGTTTTGGTGGGTCCACTTTTTTACAAGGGTTTGAATGGAATTGTCTAGTTGGGATTTGTACAAATCATTTCTCATATATATATATATATTGGTTAGATTTGTTTCAAACCAGTTTTGAAAATATAAAAATCGGTACCAAACCGATTTTGGATTGGTTTCTATGACACCCCGGATTTTTCATAAGGAACCTTGTTTACATTTTTGTATGGATGATGATGATTTGTTTTTGCCTGTGGATGTTTTACTAAGAATTGGAAGAGGTGCTTAGGCCTTTACTATTTTTAGGTTAGATTTGGATCTTTTGGTATGGTTCTCTAGCCCACAAGAGGAAATAGAAGAAATAGGCCCAAGGAAGCAGGCCCATGAAGGCATTTGGTTTAGAGGGCCCAAAATTTAGTCATTGGAGATGGAAGAGGTGCCACTTGGCATAAAAAGGAGCTTTTGGTCTTTCTAAAGAGAACTGATCATTTGGAACCTTGGGAAGTGTCAAGCATGCATTGGATTTTTAGAATATATAAAATGAAGGAGCAAAATAGGGTTTTGGAATTGGAAGGGTTTTAGGTGCCACTTTGCAAGGTACAAGCTTTTAGAATGGACACATGTCAAGCTTAGGGCAAAATATACTTTTTAGAGTTTCAAGATGTGTCATACTTGGGAGATAAAAATGCATGTTCTAGAAGAATTTTGGAAGACAAGAGGTATGTAGCCGATGGAAAACAAGGGGGGGAAAGGGTTCAAGGGTCACCTAGGGAATGAACAAAAAGTTATCTCAAGTGACATGGCCATTTTGGCACCGAAGAATACTAATGTGAACTCGTGGGAATTAGAATCTCTTGAACCTACAATCAATTTGAAAACTCACCTACGAAAGCCAAACTCAAGTCTATGGATGGAGAATCTAGACCTATTGAGAACTCGTTTCAAGAACCTAGATTATATTAAAATTTAGACCCGTTGAAGAACCCGTCTCCAGGACTCATATTACAAGGAGGAATGCCACAAAGGTTGTGATTTATCTTTAATAAGTTCAAAAGTTTAATTAAGAACAAGAGGAGTAAACTCAACTTACAATTAAAATTTAAGAATGTCTGACCTTCTCAAATGAGGTTACAAGTGGTTTAAATAAACAATCCCCAAAAATCCTAAGTGAATAGTGCTACGGGTACTGTAGCATGAACAGTACCACCCTACAGTAACTTTTAAAACCCTAGTTTAAATAAAGTAATAATCTTCCAAATAAGGCCTTGGCCAAAATACAAGGCCTTCCAAAAGACCCTGATTTATTAGAAATAAGACATATGTGGGCTAAGCTTCCTCAAGCCCACTTATTCTAAACTAATAATAAAAATTCTTTAAACAAATTGAAAGCCTTAACAACAAGCAGTCTTTTCTCTAAGTCATGTCTTCCAAAGCTTGGATTAAGTGAATCAAAACTGGTTCTCCTTCTTTCAAGCTCATCTTAAATATTGCGCTCTTGCTAGCTTCATCTCAATTGGATTGCACCAGTCTTGCTTCCTTGACCTTTTTGGCACTTGATCTTGAAATTGATCCTTAATACTTGGTCCAACTTGAAGCCCATCATTCCCCCTCTCCTCAAAAGAATTCAACCTCAAATCTCCACTTGGATAAAAGGAAAAAAGATCAAAAACATTGAAAGTTGTAGAAATATGGTACTTACCTAAAAGATTCACTTTATTTGAATTACCATTGATTTTCCTAAGATTGTGAAAAGGTATATCCAAGCCACTCCTATCAACAACAAGTAAAGGCATTAAATCAAAAGGAATAAGTGGGTTAAAGCCATAAACAACTTCAAAATGTGAATAAGAAATAGTGGTATGCATAATCCTATTATATGCAAACTCTAATAATGACAAATGATACTCTCGCAAACGTTCATACAACAATTCAATGAATGGAAAATGAGACCCCCACAAATGTTCATGAAACACATCTAAAGTCTTGTGACTCCAACATGACAACTCCCAATTATATGCAACCTTATTGAATGGCAAACCATTCTTCCAAAATGTTCATACAATACACATAAACTCTTCTTTACACCAAAGTGATCACTCCAACTATATGCAAACTCAATGAATGTCACACATTACTCCCACCAATGGTCATGCAACACTTTTACGATACTATTTATACCAAAATGTCCCAACAAACCACACCCATGCACAAGCAACTCACGCATAAGACTAGTAGGCTCACAAAGTCTATTCTCTCTAAACAAATACCAATCTAGTGTATAGAAATGAGCAAACAAAGCTTTTTCACATACTCCATACATACTAGCCAAACCATCATCATTAAGATACAATTTCTTATCATATTCAAGTCTCAACCACAAAATTTTCTTCACCTTGTGTGTACTTGATTACATAAGAAAAGGTCTCAATTGCACCCACTTGGCATGCATTCTATTCAACTTACCTTGTCATTTCAAGTGTGTCAAGGACTCATGTTCTTTAAAGAAAGGCCGGGTAAGAATTGTCGCACTTGGTACAAAATCAATGTAATGCTCTATTTTTCTAATAGGTGGCAATCCACTAAACACACTGTTAGGAATCATGACCTCATATCCCTGCAACAAATAAGCAACAACACTAGGCATTGAGTCATTAAATTTGTTAGTATAAAAGCTTGCCTTAGCATGAAAACTCACTTTTGCCTTTCTCTCTACAATCTCTCTTTCTTTTTCCTTTCGTGGCTATACTATTTTTTCTTAACTCTCAGCCACCTCTTTAGTTTCTTTTTCACTCTCTCTTTCTCTTGATGTTTCGACCTTATTCTCTTTTTTCCTCTCACTCTTTTTTTCCTCTTCACTCTCTCTTTTTCTTTCACTCTCATATTTTTTGAACTCTCGGCCTCACAATTATTTTTCAACTCATTCTTTTTTTTTCTTAAGATTTCACTATTTTTTTCTTCCTTAATCTCACTCCCATTCTTTCTTTCTCGCTCAAGCTCACTTTTACTCTTTTTTTTTTTTTTATCAATCTCATTTCCTCTCTGTTTTTTTTTTTTTGATCAACCTCACTTTCACTCTTTTTTTTTTTTTTTTTATCAACCTTACTTTTCAACTTGAGTTGGTTCTCATGGACCTGTGTTGGAGTTAAAGGAGCAAGTTTGATTTTTTTTCCATCCTTTTCAAAACTATACTTGTTCCTGAACCCATCATGGATCACTCTCCAATCACACTGCCACAGCCTCCCTAACAAAATATGGCCAACATGCATAGGTATTACATCACAAAGTACCTCATCCCTATACCTCTTAATTGAAAAAGAAACTAGTACTTCCTTATTTACCCTAACCTCCCTACAATCATTCAACCATTGCAACTTGAGAATTTAGTTACCCATAAATATAATGGACAACAAAATTCTCCAAAGAAAACTAAAGCAAACAGCGGTCATGGAAGTGATTTTCTCCTCTCTTCAAGTCTACCTCTTGTGCCTTTCCTCTTCCTTCATTTCATACTAATGACATGCTTATATAGGATATGAAAGAAACCCTAATGTCTTCATAATTCCTGCATAAAAAAATCACCTAAATTTTAGGACTAATCTTAGCAGCCACGTATATGCTTCAGTATTTTGCATTTGGAAATTCTTATTAGTGACAAATTTATAACCCTTTAAGATAGCTTTCTAACACATCAAAAATAGTATCAATCCAATATGTGAGTAAAACGTTATGGTCAAAATACTAAAATATATGCAGGCTGCCTCCTTACAAATTTTGGACTTAGACTTTTTGCAGTTTCCTTCTGTATTTTTTCTTTTTTTTTGATCCAAATGGCTTTCAAATCCCATGAAAGTCCTCCTTTGAATTTGACTGAGTATCCCAACTTAAATAGAAATTCAATTCAAGAATACACATTAATTTCTATTATTTCTATTCACATTTTAGCATTTTAATCCAATAATAAGGTATTTAGAGTGCATTTTTGTGCACTCATCACACCCCCCAGCTTACTCATTGTTAGTCCTTAGCAATTTTCAATGCAAAACAACGAAAGAGACCAAAGAAACTAACACAAAGGCCACCAAGTCACACTTTCTAGATTCACATATCAAAACAATCTTAGGAATTTAATAACCCTATCATAAGCAATCCACCTATAGCAATGCAATGAGTGTGTGTGTGTGTTCCAAACTATATCCATCTAACTAGAGGCCCTAACACATGCAACATAAAACATATCTCAAGCAAAAGGTTCAACACTATAACTCACGGGTATAAAAGTGTTTCGTGTGAGGATTCTCTCTATGGAGTTGACAATGGGTGTACACACACTCTCATGGGGAATTAGGCAATTATGTACAAGCAACAAGCAAACATTAATCTTATGATAGGAACACTAAGAAATGAGGCTTCCACCATGCTTTCAAAACCTTACTTAGAATCAGAATGGTTAACACAAAAGGTTGTAATGTAGCTTGAGTTTAGGGCTATATGAAAAAAAAAAAAAAAAAAAGATAAAACTGATTCAAAAACTTCCAAGTACATACAAAGGGAATCTCATTAAATATTTCATTAGATCACACTTCTTACTTGATGTACTCTCCAACTTATCAAATTATCAAATAGCATCACTTTTCCTTCTTCTTCCTCTTCTCTTCTTCTTCTTCTTCTTCTTCTTCTTCTTCTTCTTCTTCTTCTTCTTCTTCTTCTTTTATTTTATTTTATTTTATTTTATTTTTTTTTAACAATTTGATAAACAAACACATGCCACTTTGGTATTCTTGCCATTTCTACCCAACCTAGACCCCTTTTTTTTTGCTTTTTTTTTTGTTTGGATTTTGAAGCTCACTCAATTGAACACTTTGCAGCTTGTGCTCTTCTTCTTTTTCTTCCATTTTTTAATTGAAAATGATAAAACAAAAGAAAAAAAATACAAATTCCACACCTAGCATACACTTGGCAGTAAAAAGGGTAGAAAAATTAGTATATAGGCTATACTCCAATGTGAAGAGACATGGATGATGTGGGCATTGAAAAGAGAAAGCTACATGTATTTATTGGCTCAAAGTTGGCTACTAGGAGTCTATGATGGAAATGGTTAGCTTGAAAGGTTTAAACGTTGATCCTAAGTTGACCTTCTTCATATCTCAATTATATTCACCATCTTACCACAAACCATGTAATGATTTTCTCAAAAGAAGTGCCTAATTCAACAGATCAATGAACGCTCATCACAATTTACTGCATTTATAGGCTCTCAATCCTCTCCAAAACTCAAAAGAATGCTTAAGCAAAAGAGTTCTTTAGCTACATGTGTCAAACCACCATTTTACCATAAAGCTTGGATAAGTGCATTAGGGGTTCTGTGGATGCTTCAGCAAAAAATGATTATGGTGGGTTTGGTGAATTCACAAAGATGGCTATGAATGAGACTGAGTAGACATATGAAAATGATGCATGTGTGATGTAAAAGATTGACACATGAAAATATGTTACAGAGTTCTAACAAGCATTTTAAATACTAAATTTGCACCACCACCACCCAACTTAAATAAAACATTGTCCTCAATGTTTAAGAATCAAAATTGAATAATGAATAACTAAAAATGGTGGAATACACATGATGAGTAATGTGGATGGCTTACTAAGCTCCAAAGATGGTAACCTAAAATGACAAAATGAAACTAACCTACAAACAAAAATAAAGAAATCAACAATCAACTAAATGGAGAAGAAAAAAAATAAGAGAAAACAAAAATAAAACAAAACAAATAAAGAAAAACATACCTGTGTGGGGGATTAAGGTGGATAGACCGAATCCACTTGTGAAATCTCTTCCACTTCAAAAACTTATCTATCAGTAAGTATTTTTAGGCATTCACCATTTACCTTAAAAACCCGGCCATCTCTAGGGTTCTCTATTTCTACCACCCTATTTTCAAAAGCATGTTTCACTACAAAGGGGCCAGTCCACCTGGACCAAAGTTTACCTAGCTGCTTCAGCAAAAATGAAAATATAAGTGTACTTGGTCGTTAGGTTTCAATGTCTTCCTTAAAATATTTTTATCATGAAACTCTTTCATTTTAACTTATAGATTTTAGACTTAGGCAAAGGTTTTAATTTCACTCTTGGTGCTTCCATACTTGAAGGAATCTGTTTTTCACCTTTCTTAGGCAACTCCTCAAATTTTGATTGCCATGCTCGTGTTCCATAATCCCAAGTTTTATAAAAAATAGCACAAAAATCAACTACATCAGATGGATCACTGATAGAATCAAACTTAGAATTAACAAGAAAATACTCAAGGTGATCAAAATCATGAGCTAAGGAAACTCCCCTATCCATGAGTGAGTCAATCATGTATGTCTGGTGGCTCTCATCATCATCTTCTGGCTGTTTTGCAATATGGAAGATATTCATCCCAAGAGTCATGTTTCCAAAAGATAGCTTCATGAGCCCAGTCCTGTAATTAATAAGAGCATTAGCAGTGGTATGGAAAGGCCTACCTAAAATCAAAGGAATTTTAGAAGTAGTATCAACAACAGAGCTAGTTTCAAGGATTAGGAAATCTACAGGATAATAAAATTTGTTAATTTGAATTATAACATCTTATACCACACCCCGAGGTACTTTGACTGAATAGTTAGCCAATGCAATGCCACAATGGTTGGTTTGATTTCTCCCAACCCCAACTGCAAATAAATAGAATATGACATTAGATTCAAGCTAGCTACTAAATCTAGCAAAGCTTGCTGAAACTCATGATTTCCAATGCTATATGAAATGGTTGGACAACTAGGATCCTTGTACTTGGGAGGAATCCACTGCTCAATTAGAGCACTAACTTACTCTGTAGGAACACTGTCTTCTTCACATGGTGCTTACTGTTAACTGTACACAAATCTTTAATAACTTTTACAAAGTGTGAACTTATCTAATAACATGCAAAAGAGGAAAGTTAATTTTTACTTGCTTGAGGTTCTCCAAGATTTCATTGTTAGGATCCAAAGTTCACTTATTCAGCTTTAAAGCTTGAGGAAATGGTATGTTAATTGGGCTCTTTATTACCTCGTCTTCTTTGGGCAGCTCGGCACCACTATTGCTTTGATCCTCTTCCACATCCTTTGATTTTTTTTTTTGTTAAGATGTGTAATAACTTACCACTTCGTGTCACAATGGCATTCACATCGTTCAAATTCTCTTTGTGCCATATGTTGACCATGTGGTGCAGACTGAGCTTAAGAAGAGAACTTACCTCGCTCATTCACACTCAAGGAGCTCATAAATTTGGACACTTGGTTCTTTATCTCCTTATTTTATTCAATAACCTGCGTAATGAAAGATTCAAACTTTTGATTAGTTTTACCTTGTGCTTCAATAAAAGCATGTAAAGTATCTTCTAAAGAGTTCCTAAAAGAAAAAGATACATGATATGGTGGAAGATATGATCTAGGGGGTTGTGCAGGTGGCTGGATTTTAGACTTCCAGCTAAAGTTTGGGTGATTTCTCCAACCAAAATTGTATGTATCTGAGTAAGGTGATGATAAGTGTCTGAAAGTGTACTCTAAATACCCTATTATTGGATTAAAATGCTAAAATGTGAATAGGAATCGTAGGAATTAATGTGTATTCTTGAATTGAGTTTCTATTTATGTTAAGATACTCCTAAATAGTTTTTTATGTTTAATTTTAGAGTTTATAAAAGAGCAAGTCAAAGTCCAGTCAAATTCAAATGAGGACCTTCATGGGATTTGAGAGCAATTGGATTAAGAAAAAAAAAGAAAAAAAAATCACAAAAGGAAATTGCAAGAAGTCCAAATCTGAAATTTGCTAGGAGACAGTCTAGAAATCTTTAGTATTTTGACCATAACTTTTTACTCACATATCATATTGATTCCGTTCACTTCAGTTTTTTCTTGAGATTTTTATTGTCCATTAAATTTATGCGTAACTAAATTATCAAGTAGGGTTAGGGATGAACTTACACATTAGATATTATTTTTAATTTATGTTTTTGATTTTCAATTACTAAAACTCTTTTGTTTTATCATTCTCAATTCATTGTTGATGTTTTCTTCTTCGAATAATCATAGAATTTATTCTATTTATGGATTCAGTCATGTCTTTTCTATTGAATGGATTAGTTCTTTCATTATGTTTGGATAAATTATTTATCTATATTGATTTAGTTATTTGCTGCAACATCGCTCCCTCAGTATATTATCGTCGTTTGATTTTCTCAATAGGGATAGTAATTTACGTATTTTAAAAGTGGTGAATAATTTTTCAAACGGTTATATTTGATTTAATTTTGCTTTATAAATCTATACCTTTCGATTGGAAATTTTGGGAATTGAGTTCCTAATTGAGTTATCCAATGAATTAAGAATAATTAAAATACCAAATTTGTGTAAGGGATTCCCGATACTCTACTGTTCATCAAATTTGAGTACTTTTTTCGTTAGTCACATTGCTTCACTTTAATTTGCATTTAAAATTAATTCTTGCTCTCTATTAATCATTTAATTTTTCTTTAGTTTCTTTGTTCTGCTATTTTTTAAATTTTTTTCCTGTGGAATCGACACCCCAAAGCTGTGCTACAACTACTGCGTTATTCTTTGGGTGTAAATAAATTTTGGCGCCGTTGCTGAGGAGATGGTAGAAGAATTGCTAGATAGTTTTATTTTCAACAGTTTGTAAAGGCGGTAACTTCGTTTCCTCCTTTAGCTTGTTGCATCTTTATTTTATTTTCTTTATCTTTTTGTAGTTTTGTTTTTTTAGTGTTGCATTTTTCTCTACGTTACATACACAGGTATAGAGACGCCTCGGGTCAGTTTGTTTGTTGAACTGTGTTAGCGTCAGAGTTAGAGTCTAATTTTTCTAATCATTTGTTTGATAATTTTTTTAATTCTGAGGAAATGAGTGAACATGGAGATCAACCCATTAGGACCCTTTAGGATTACCTCACCCTACACGCATAGCCACACCATCATGCATCATATTTCCAGCTAATACTCACCAATTGGATTTTAAAATAGGGATAATACAATTACTCCCTACTTTTTATGGCTTGAAAAATGAAAATCCATATGTGCACATTAGAGAGATTGACGATTGAAGAAGTAGTTGCAACCTTTCATAGTCAAAATGAAATTGATGACATTGTGAGACTTAAGTTGTAACAGCCCGCTAGAAATTCAATTGTGGAATTTCTATTGACTTTAGGAACCTCGTGAAGACTTTATAAGTTTTCACGAATCCATTAATCATATAGGTTTTAGTCTAACTACATAGTTAGTGTTATTACTCATTATGGTATCAGAAGTGTGTTTTTGATTATTGGAGATAGTTAGAAGTGTCTTAATGTATTATGGTTTGTGCTATTAGACTCGGATGGTTAATTAAGGTTTTATGGTGCAATAACACTTTTTCATATTTTCGGACAAAACGTCTGTTCAAAACTGTAGATATTATTGGATAAAAATATTTTGAGCTAATTTTTATAAATATTATTGGATAAAAATATTTTAAGCTAATTTTGTGGATATTATTGGATAAAAATATTTTAAGCTAATTTTGTGGATATTATTGGGTAAGAGAGTCCTACACTTAACACTCACTCCAGCCTCATCTCTTCCATATCTCATCCATAAGTATCTCTATCCACCCCTCCCCACGAAATTATCTCATTTACACTTTCCATTAAAAGAATACCAAACACTCTCTCTCGGACAGCTTTTAGGAGTTCTTTTGCACACCCATTTCGAAGCTTTTGTAAGTGTTTTATCATAAAGTCTCCTTCATATAAGTTGTTCCTTTTTGAGTCTAGTTTATGTGAATATCTTATTTGTCCCATT
The DNA here is from genome assembly GCF_018687715.1 of Carya illinoinensis. NCBI lineage: Eukaryota > Viridiplantae > Streptophyta > Magnoliopsida > Fagales > Juglandaceae > Carya > Carya illinoinensis. Next base: position 20,518,883 of record NC_056765.1, read on the forward strand.
TTAATATCATTTGGTCAGTCAAATATTGTATAAACTATAGAAAGGTCATTCTAAGAGATAAACTGGAGAATATGTTATAGTTTGGAGTTTTTGACCAAGCTAATGGATAGATATTGGTCCGAAATTTTTATGGAGTATTGTTAACATGTATATATGACTATTGGTTGAGTAGTTTTGCATGATTAAAGGTTTTGATGAAATATTTTCTTATATTTAGAAACTTAGAAACTGGAAGAGGAAAAACAGTTTCTATTTTGAGAATGTTTAACTCTTTGGTGGTCTAAACCTATTCCAATGACTTTGATAATTTTATTGGAGGATCCTAACCATCTTATATACATGTTATATTATTATTTTGAAGATATTTGATGTTAATTTCAAAGATATGAAATTTTATGCAAAGAGATATTCAGATAAGCCAAAGTGTGGATGTTCTTGGCTAAATTTATGTTTTGGTTAATTTTTAACCATGCAATCTTGAATTAGAAGCTTATATATGTTTTAGGACATCTTTTTAAACCATGTGATGGTTTGGTTTGAAGATCACATATTTATAAGTCATAGATCAAAAGGTTGATCAAAACAAGTTGCAAACAAAAATCAATAGAAATAGCATATGGGAATTTCGGCCCTATGGAGTTTTAATAGTTGTTATTAGTTTTAAATTTTTCTAAATTGATATTTGAATTGAGGATAAAATTTACATGAGGCATGTAAATTTTGGTGACTTTTAGAGTTAGTATGTAAAATCCTTAAGTTATGGGTAAAACGGTCATTTTCCTACATACAGAGAGTAAAATGGAAATTTTACTCTTTAAGTTAGTATTTTCCATATTTCAATTTATTAGTGATTTAGTGCTAACTTTTAGAATCACTAATTACAGTTCCTCGTGATTGCGCTTAAGGTTTTATAAGAAACGCAGAGATCAAGGTAAGTTAGCTTTTAACTTACTAGCAGTCTACTGTGTATGTGTGCTAAGTAAAGGAACTAATGTGTATGTATGTGTGTTATCATATATGTCATGCCATGCCAAGTTATCACGTAATTGTCTATTATACAGAATTTATTCTGTTATCAGTTTTTATCTGTTACATAATATATTCTGTCATGTGTTGCTGTACATTACAAGTACGTCATGCTAAGTATGCCATCTATTACATGTATGTCAAGTCATTTAATATTCACTGTTGCAAGTATGTCATGTTAAATATGTTGTCTATTATATGTTATGTCATGTTACGAAATGTTTCTATCTCAAGTTGGTTATGTATTTCAAGTTATGTTCAAGTCACGTTATGTTACGTCAGAGCTTCAATCCTTTCGTATTCCAGTCACGTTTCATCTTGAGTACATTTAGTTTCGTGGGGTTCACAACATCTGTGGCACACGAAGTATGGGGTCACAACAATTGTGACGCATACAATACATGGGGCCACAACAACTATGGAGTATGTATTTAACTGCATTGTGATGTGTAGAATACATTGGGCCACAACAACTGTGGAGTATGTATTTACACGTAGAATACATAGGGCCACAACAACTGTGGAGTATGTATTTTTCATGTTAAGTCAAGTTTATGTAGAATACATGGGGCCACAACAACTGTGGAGTATGTATTTACACGTAGAATACATGGGGCCACAACAACTGTGGAGTATGTATTTTTCATGTTAAGTTAAGTTTCAGAACAAGTTCATGATAAGTCAAGTTTCTTATCACGTTCATGTTAAGTCAAGTTTCAGAACAAGTTCATGATAAGTCAAATTTCATATCATGTTCATGTTAAGTCAAGTTCAGTTCACGTTTCAATTTAAGTTATGTCAATTTTGCTATATTGTACGTCAAGTTATGCTTCAATTACTTATGAATTTGATTGCATTCATGCTTTTACTGTCATCCATGCATCATTAGCCTGTGTGGAAGTTTGTTTATTAACTTACTGAGATTTGTAATCAAATCTCACTTTGGTAGTCCCAACTACCATTCCCCCAGAATGGTAGATCTTGTTACAGGACCTAAAGGAGAATCAGGAGCTGACCAACTAGACACAGTTGACTGAGCGACGATGCGACGTCAATGTTAATATAATAGTTAACGTAAATTACTACTTGTACTATGGAGTTGCATCTCCAGTACTTTTTGGATCATAAGCATTTTGAACTAGTGTTGTGATCTTAGTTGTTCAATGGGTCTTTATATATGAAGTATGTTTTAAGCATTTGGGATATTTTCAGTTTGGTGCATAGTATTGCTAAAGAAAAAATTTATCCGCTGCGAATATTGCATAATGTTATATGCATGTTAGAAACATTGCATCTTATATGTCATGAACGGGGGCAGGTAACCTTGTGTTGCATGTCTCGACGCTTCAAATGTCCGTCCGATCCCAAACGGAATTTGGGGGCGTCACATAAGTTCTTTCCTTTCTCTTTGAAGGATAGAGCTAAGAGTTGGCTATACTCGCTGAGACCACGATCTATTGGGTCATAGAATGAGATGATTCAGGTCTTCTTTAATAAATATTTTCCCAACATAAGACCAACGCTTTAAAAAGGCAATCTCCACCTTTGCACAAGAGGACAGTGAGACTTTGTATTAGTTTTGGGAGAGATTTAAGGAGTTGTTGAGTATATGTCCTCACCATAGGTATGAATTGGCGCTTAGTGAGCTATTTTTATGAGAGACTTACACCTAGAGAGAGCCAATTTGTGGAGATGATGTGTAATGGTGCGTTCTTATAGAAAGATCCTGATAAGACCATAGAATACCTTAATGAGCTTGCTGAAAAAACTCACACTTGGATTGGATCTAATGGTACTAAGAGCACAAATAGGTCACAACCTACAGTAAACCCAAATGGTGGTGGAATTTACCATCTCAAGGAAGAAGATAACCTGAAGGCTAAGGTTGAGATGTGATGTGAATCCCAATCGACTCTCTTTGAGACCCAATAACAATATTGGAAAAAAAAAAAAACCCAAGAAAGCCAAACTCAAGTCTATGAATTGAGAATCTAAACCCGTTGAGATCTCATTTCAAGAACCTAGATTATATTAGAATCTAAATCCATTGAAGAACCCATCTCAAGATCCCAGATTACAAGGAAGAACGTCACACAGGTTGTGATTACCTTTGATAAGTTCAGAAGTTCAATCAAGAACAAGAGAAGTAAACTCAACTCACAATGAAAATTCAATATTTTCTAACCTTCTTAAATGAGGCTATAAGTGGTTTAAATAACAATCCCCAAAAAACTCTAAGTGAATAGTGTTGATGGTACTGTAGCGTGAACAGTGCCGAGCTACAGTACTTCTAATGTGACGGCCCCAAATCCCCATGCATGGACACGGGGAAATCGAGACATCCGGATGATGACATCACGGATCACCACCCTATCGACGAGTGTCAAGTGTGTGTATAAGCAACAAATGTGCACGAGAAACACGCAGCGAATAGCAAAGTCATAAACTAAGTACCAAAATTTTTCTTGTTTAATACAAAGCTGTTCAAAACTTACATATTAAAATATTACAAAACACAAATATTATTTCAAAACCAAATACAAAGCATAACCCAACTCAGAACTCCGACGAAGCCGCATCCTTGGGCTCAGCCTCCTCCTCCTCTTCGAACTCTGCACCAAAATCTACGGAACCAAAAACGGTGCCCCAAGTAAGTAAAATCCAAACACCACTAGATAAAAACATATAAAACTCAAACAACATGCATGAAAGAAAAGCCAATGCACATGTCCCGTAAAACCATATTTTTCCACGCATGCCAAAAAACCCTTTTGGCCCAAAAAACATATCGCTTAAAACCAAGTCTCGCCATTATCCCAGATAATGGCCCAAATCACCATTTTCCCAGAAAATGGATCAAAAGCCTCAAAACCAAACCTCGTCATTTTCCCAGAAAATGGCCCGCATCCGAAAACCATAAAAACGATCCAATTATGCATGCACCATGATCTCCCCTAGGGATCATTCGCACACCCTGGCTCTATGCCACACCGCAGGTAATGACTACGCATGTGACACCTAAATGAGCGATGCCCAGACTCGCGCCCAGCGCATACCTGGCCAGGCCATCCTCTAGTCCCCGCCACTTTAGGGACCACGGAGTCGACATGACAGCGTTACCGTATCGTGCGATCCGGTCGTCACCCTGCGACAACCCAGGGGATGTCACTCAGTATTATCCACTCCCGAGTGACTAGAGGAGCTCCACCAAGATAATAACCCATCCTGGCTTGGGCTCGTGAGACACACGCACCCAAAATCCATTTACGCCAACAAAACATGATTTTCTCTCTTAAAATAAAATGCACATGTATGCAATATGTAACGCACGCCTCATGGCACAAATAACCAAGCAATCACAAACAACCAAAACCAAGCACTCCATCCTCAATCCATCCGAGCCCCGAACTCCTCGGACTCAGTCCGGAATCAACCAACCAACAGCAAATATTTATTGTAAGAGTAAAATACATTTAAATCTAAAAGTAGAGTTTGAAAAATACTTACAGTGATATACGGTATTTTTTGAAAGCTCGCAGCGTTGTAAACGGCGGAAGAAAAGCAACATAACAATGTAATTTACACTGTTGCCGTGGGTAATAAATTACCCACTTTTGAACGGGAACAAACCAAGGCACGAAAATGATAGGGAAAGATCTTGAGATATTTATAAAGCTAAGGGAAACGAGTTTTGGCCGTGGGTGGTGGTGGAAACGGCGGAGGAAGCAGAAAAAGCTCAAATCGGAGTTAAGTTCGTGGGAGTTGCTCTGGCAACGGATCGAGGTTGGAAATGGGTGGGTTAGGTGGGCAAGAGGTAGGGGAAGAAGCTGTGAAGAGATGGTGGCCAGAGGTGGTGCGATGGCGCTGGAATCGGTGAAAAATCGTGTGGCTTGGAGGAGTTCGTGGTGTCTAACGGTGGCTCGGATGGAGGTGAAACTTGGTGGGGATGTTCACCGGTGAGAGGGGAAGAAAACTGGGTGGGTGGTGTAGGCCACGCCACCAGCGAGCGACGGTTCTGGGCTGCGAAAGCAACCGGCAATAGCACAGGTGCCGTGACTTCCAACCGTATGTGGCGGCTAACGGTTGGTCCGATGGCTCTGAAAATTGGTGGGGACGATCTCTGGTGGGAGGGGAAGAGAATGGTAGGGGTGGTGCACTACATGGTAGCTGGACGGCGGAGAACCGGGCTGTCAAAAGGGCGGCGACGGTAAGGAGAAAAGAGAAGGAGTAGCACGCGGGGAGAGAGGAACTGGGGAAAAAGAAGAAGGAAAAGAAAGAAAGGAAAGAAAAGAAGGAAAAGAAAAAGGAAAAGGGAAAAAGAAAAAGAGAAAAGAGAAGAAATGAGGTCCAATCCTCACTCCGGAAACCAAAAACAGATTCGCCGAAAATTATTTTAAAAACCGTAAAACGACTAAGTAAATTAAACACAACATCAAATAAACTAAAACCAATTTAAAACACAATAATTTAAAATAAATAAACCAATATATTAATTAAATTAAAAACAACCCTTTAGTGGAAATACACGTAAAAGCGGGTCATCACATCCTCCCCCCCTTAAAAACAAATTTCGTGCTCAAAATTTACAAGATCAAACACCAACTTGGAGCAAGCCACATAATTCCACATAAAACCACCTGTGACTAAGATTAAGAAATGTACCGTCATTACTCAAACAAGTAGGGGTACTGCTCCCTCATGTCAGCTACTCTCTCCCAAGAGAAATCTTGAGTTAACGGATCTCCCCATGCCACCTAACCAAAGGTATCGTCTTGGACCTCAACTGTTGCTCTTTCCAGTCCATGATCTGCGACGGAACAACCTCATAAGTAAGGTCCCGTTGCAACTGAATACTCTCTAGGTTGACAAAGCGCAGCTCTTGTTGTCCAAAGCTCTTCTTCAAGGATGACACATGGAAGACATTGTGAATATCCCCAAAATATTCTGGCAAAGCAACTCTATACACGACGGACCCTACCTTCTCCAAAATATGAAAAGGGCCGACATACCTCGGATCCAGTTTTCTCTTCTTACCAAAATGCTTAACTCCTTTTATGGGAGAGACTTTCAGATAAACCCAATCACCTTCTTCAAAAGATAACTCTCTCCTCCTGGTATCAGTGTAGCTTTTCTGACGACTCTGAGCTGCTGCCATTTTATCCCTGATGATCCGAACTTGGCTTTGCATCTCTTGAATTATTTAGGGCCCAATTATCTTACTCTCCCTGACTTTATCCCAACACAAAGGTAATCTGCACTTCCTCCCATAGAAAGCTTTATAGGGAGCCATCTGAATGGTCGCATGAAAGCTGTTATTGTACGCAAACTCTATGAGCGGCAAGTGGTTTTCCCAACTCCCTTGAAACTCCATGACACATGCCCACAACATATCTTCAAGGGTTTGAATGGTGTGCTCTGACTGGCCGTCTGTCTGCGGGTGATATGCAGTACTGAACTTCAACTTAGTTAGTACCCAATGCTGCTTGCAAACTTTTCCAAAACTGAGACGTAAACCTTGGATCCCGATCTGACACAATATTCCTTGGTATACCGTGCAACCGCACTATCTCTTTCACGTACAAGCATGTCAACTTACCCAAGGAATCATTGTTATTGACAGGCAAGAAATGAGCACTCTTCGTTAATCGGTCAACAATCACCCAAACAGAATTTTTCCCACTAGGCATCCTCGGCAAGCCCACTACAAAGTCCATTGTGATGTCATCCCACTTCTACTCAGGAATAGGGAGGGGTTGGAGCATACCAGCAGGTCTTTGATGCTCGGCATTGACTTGACGGCATGTGTGGCATTTCTCAACATACAAGGCAATATCCCTCTTCATTCCATCCCACCAGTAATTTTTCTTCAAGTCCCGGTACATCTTCGTACTGTCAGGATGAATTGAATAAGGGGCCGCATGAGCTTCTGCCATGATCCGCTCCTTGAATTCTGAATCTTTGGGGACCACTCTACGATCTCGGAATCGAAGAATTCCATCTTTATCCATACTATAGTGCAACGGCCCTCAAGATTTTCTTACTCTTTTTTGATATCCAGCAGCTTCGGATTCTTCTTTTGAAGAGTCTTTAATTCCTCAAAATCAGTTATCCGAATATCAAAAACTGAAGATAATACCTCCACTTGCTGTGAACCCTCAATAAGGAGCCTTCTCATCCCACAAAGCAAAAAATCCAATTCTGACGGCTTGGCTTCATCTTCCAAGTGCGATTTTCGGCTCAAAGCATCAGCAACTATATTTGCCTTCCCCGGATGGTACTTGATCTCGCACTGGTAGTCACTGATTAACTCCAGCCATCGCCTCTGTCTCATGTTTAGATTCTTCTGGGAGTCACAAGTGCTTCAAGCTCTTGTGATCAGTGTATACTTTGCAAGCTTCCCCATACAAAAAGTGTCGTCAGATCTTAAGAGCAAAAACAATCGCAACCAATTTCAAATTGTGCATCGGATAATTCTTCTCATGATCCTTTAGCTGATGGGATGCATAAGCAACAACCTGTCCCTCCTTCATAAGGACACAACCCAATCTGAATTTAGATGCATCGCTGAAGACTACGAATGGCTTATGCGGTTCTGGAAGCGCTAACACTGGTGCCGTCGTCAACCTGTTCTTCAATTCTTGGAAGCTTCTCTCACACTTATCTGACCAAACAAAATCTGCATTCTTTCTAGTCAACGCTGTGAGAGGTCCGAATAGGTGAGCAAATCCCTCCACAAATCTTCGGTAATACCTAGCAAGTCCCAAGAAATTCTGGATCTCGCATACTGTTGTCGGACGTTGCCATGACAAAATGGCTTCCACCTTACTAGGATCAACAGCCACTCCGTCTCGGGAAATCACATGCCCAAGAAATCTGACTTCCTCCAACCAGAATTCACACTTGCTGAGCTTAGCATACAACTGGTGTTCTCTCAATTTTCCAAGAACTAGATGAAGATGGTAAACATGCTCTTCAACATCTCGGGAATAAATCAGAACATCATCAATGAATACTACCACAAAGGAATCCAGATAAGGTCTAAATACACGATTCATTAAATCCATGAAAGCAGCAGGGGCATTAGCTAATCCAAACAGCATCACCTTAAATTCATAATGCCCATATCTCGACCTGAAAGCAGTTTTGGGCACATTCTTGTCTCTTATCCTCAACTGGTAGTATCCTAACCTCAAATCAATCTTCGAGAACACAGCTGCTCCTTGAAGCTGATCAAATAAATCATCGATCCGTGGGAGAGGATATTTATTCTTGATGGTCACCTTATTTAGTTCCCGATAATCAATGCACATACGGAGGGTTCCATCTTTCTTTTTAACAAACAGAACTGGTGCACCCCACGACGAATTACTTGGTTTAATGAACCCCTTATCTACCAGCTCTTGCAACTGAGTCTTCAACTCTTTTAATTCAGCTGGTGCCAACACCATTTCAAGAACAGGGGGTAGCCCAGGCAAGTCTTCCACAAACACATCCAAAAATTCTTCCACAACGGGAATGTCTACCAAGGACTTCTTCTCAGACGGCGTAGACACCATCTGAACTAAGAAGGCATCCGCTCCCCATGCAATCTCTCTTCTTGCTTGAATTGCCGATATAATTACCGGCTTTTCTTTTAGCTTACTCCCCGCAAATTCCAGACAATCACCATCTGGAAGCTAAAAGCTAATTACCCGATCTTTGCAATTAATACTCGCAGAATATCGGTATAGCCAATCCATCCCAAGTATGATATCAAAACCCAACAGCTTAAACACCACCAAATCAACATCCAAGAACATTCCATCAAAATTTAATGGGCAACCCAAAGCAACCTTGGAACACCATACCATTTCACCATTGACCAATGACTTCGGCAACGGTTTCGTAACCAAATTACACATCCGAGCAAAAGTGGAAGATACAAATGACTATGAAGCACCCGAATCAAACAAAGTGCAAGCATAAAACTCATATAAACAGACTCTCCCTGAACCAAACACATTAACCCATGAAATCCAAAAAAAAAACAAAGGAGAAACCAAAATACACCAAAATCAAATCCAACATTAAATTAAATTAAATCCATACCTGTAATTACTCCAGCATCATGCGTCGCTGGTGCCTCATCATCCACATCTCCGGGTGTGACAGCATAAACTCGAGCTTGGACTGCTTGTCTTGGATTTGTTCTTCCACCGCGTCTACCTCCACGACTTCCTTGAACTGGCCTCGGACACTTACGAGCAAAGTGACCCTACTGGCCACAATTATAGCATCGAGCCCCACCAGAAGGGCACTCACCCGCATGGGCTCTATTAAAAACTCTGCAAACTGGCACTCGTCCTCCCATACGAACACCTGAGGACACTTGTGATCGAGTTCCGGTCCGCTGAACAAATTTCTGAGGCGAACCCGAGCTACTTCCTTTACCAGAAAAACTCCGCCTCTTATGTCCTGGAGGGAAGCCCATACTCAGATTATTCTCTCACTCCACAAGAGTGGCCACATCTACTAAATCCTAAAAAGTGGATATCCGGTGGCTAACCACCATACGGCGTATATCAGGACATAGTCCCTCCTGAAAATGCTCGGCTCACATTTCCTCTGCGGCGATGAGGTGGGGAGCAAATCGCCTAAGTTCTATAAATCTCCGGGTGTACTGTTCCACAATCATGCTCCCTTGGACCAAGCTTGAGAATTCTCTTGCCTTTTGCCGCCTTACAGAAGCGGGAAAGAAGCGATCATTAAACTCTTTCTTGAAGCACTGCCAGGTTACAGCAGCGAAAGATCCCAATTCTGATTCCAGCATTACTCTCTTGGTATCCCACCAATCAAAAGCGGTGCCTTGCAACAGATAGCTGGCATAGAGCACTTGTTGCTCCTCAGTGCAACCACACACCTCAAAAGTTCTTTCCAAGTCTCTGACCCACTTTCCAGCTTGAAGTGGATCCTCTTCTCCAGTGAAATGTGGAGTTCTATGCACCAGAAAACACTCATAGGTGCATCCGGCTTGCACCATGCTACTAGGCCCTCCTGGGTATAGCCAAGGCTATCCCTGAGGTGGCCAAGGACCTCTTTGTTGTGGCCAAAGCCCTCCTTGTTGTGGCCAAGGTCCTCCTTGTTGTGGCCAAGGCCCTCTTTGTTGGGGCCAAAAATTCTGTTGCATGAACTCTGTCATCTACCGTATTGCTTGGGCTATGGAGTCATCTCTCGATGTATCGTCCCATGGCTCCTGAGTAGATTTTCTTCGTCTCACCATTTTTCCTGCCAACACACAACCTTTGACCCCCTTTAAGAAAACAAATAAAACCAACATAAAACCAAAACCAACACCACATAGCAAGAAACAAAAGAAACAGCATGCAAAAACGTAACTAGTTAAATAAAAACAAGCAACCAAGCTCAAATAAATAAAACAAATCAAATAGCAAATTTACTTAACATAAATTTTAAAACATTATGATACTCCCTACGGGACATGTGGTTCTACCTAGAGCCAAACCGCTTTGATACCACCTGTGATGCCCCCAAATCCCCAAGCACGGACACGGAAAAATCGAGACGTCCGAATGATGACATCACGGGTCACCACCCTATCGACGAGTGTCAAGTGTGTGTATAAGCAACAAATGTGCATGAGAAACACGCAGCAAATAGCAAAGTCATAAACTAAGTACCAGAATTTTTCTTGTTTAATACAAAGCTGTTCAAAACCTATATATTAAAATATTACAAAACACAAATATTATTTCAAAACCAAATACAAAGCATAACCCAACTCAGAACTCCGGCGGAGCTGCATCCTAGGGCTCAGCCTCCTTCTCTTCCTCGAACTCTGCACCAAAATCTACAGAACCAAAAATGGTGCTGCAGGTAAGTAAAATCCAAACACCACTAGATAAAAACATATAAAACTCAAACAACATGTATGAAAGAAAAACCAATGCACATATCCCGTAAAACCATATTTTTTCACGCACGCCAAAAAATCCATTTGGCCCAAAAAATATATCGCTTAAAACCAAGCCTCGCCATTATCCCAGATAATGGCCCAAATCACCATTTTCCCAGAAAATTGATCAAAAGCCTCAAAACTAAATCTGGCCATTTTCCCAGAAAATGGCTCGCATCCAAAAACCATAAAAACAATCCAATTATGCATGCACCATGATCTCCCCTAGGGATCATCCGCACACCCTGGCTCTGTACCACACCGTAGGTAACGACTACACGTGTGGCACCTAAACGAGCGATGCCCAGACTTGCGCCCAGTGCGTACCTGGCCAGGCCATCCTCTAGTCCCCGCCACTCTAGGGATCACGGAGTCGACACGACAGCGTTACCGTATCGTCCGATCCTGTCGTCGCCCTGCTACAACCTAGGGGATGTCACTCAGTATTATCCACTCCCGAGTGACTAGAGGAACTCCACCGAGATAATAACCCATCCTGGCCTGGGCTCGTGAGACACACGCACCCAAAATCCATTTACGCCAACAAAACATGATTTTCTCTCTTAAAATAAAATGCACATGTATGCAATATGTAACGCATGCCTCATGGCACAAATAACCAAGCAATCACAAACAACTAAAACCAAGCACTCCATCGTCAATCCATCTGACCCCCGAACTCCTCAGACTCAGCCCCGAATCAACCAACCAACAGTAAATATTTATTGTAAGAGAAAAATACATTTAAATCTAAAAGTAGAGTTTGGAAAATACTTATAGCGCTATACGGTATTTTTGAAGGCTCGCGGAGTTGTAAACGGCGGAAGAAAAGCAATGTAACAGTGTAATTTACACTGTTGCCATGGGTAATAAATTACCCACTTTCGAACGGTAACAAACCAAGGCACGAAAATGATAGGGAAAGGTCTTGAGATATTTATGAAGTTAAGGGAAACGAGTTTTGGCCGTGGGTGGTGGTAGAAACGGTGAAGGAAGCGGAAAAAGCTCAAATCGGAGTTGAGCTCGTGGGAATTGCTCCAGCAACGGATCGAGGCTGGAAATGGGTAGGGTTAGGTAGGCAAGAGGTAAGGGAATAAGTTGTGAAGAGATGGCAGCCGGAGGTGGTGCGACGACGCCGAAATCGGTGAAAAATCATGTGGCTTGGAGGAGCTCGTGGTAGCTAACGGTGGCTCGGATGGAGGTGAAACTTGGTGTGGATGTTTACCTGTGAGAGGGGAAGAAAACTGGGTGGGTTGGTGTAGGCCACACCACCAGCGAGCGGCGGTTCTGGGCTGCGAAAGCAACCGGCGATAGGGAAGAAAAACAGCACAGGTGCCGTGACTTCCAACCGTGCGTGGTGGCTAACGGCTGGTCCGATGACTCTGAAAATTGGTGGGGATGATCTCTGGTGGGAGGGGAAGAGAATGGTGGGGCTGGTGCACTACATGGCGGCCGGACAGCGGAGAACCGGGAGGTCGAAAGGGCGAAGAAAAGAGAGGGAGTAGTGCGCGGGGAGAGAGGAACCGGGGAAAAAGAAGAAGAAAAAGAAAGAGAGGAAAGAAAAGGAGGAAAATAAAAAGGAAAAGGGAAAAAGAAAAAGAGAAAAGAGAAGAAATGAGGTCAAATCCTCACTCTGGAAACCAAAAATAGATCTATCGAAAACAATTTTAAAAACCGTAAAACGACTAAATAAATTAAACACAACATCAAATAAATTAAAACCAATTTAAAACAAAATAATTTAAAATAAATAAACCAATATATTAATTAAATTAAAAACAAACCTTCAGTGAAAATACACGTAAAAGCGGGTCATCACATCTAAAACCCTAGTTCACATAAAATAATAACTTTCCAAATATGCCATTGGCCAAAACACAAGGCCTACTCAAAAACCCTAGCTCATTAGAAATATGATGTATGTTGGCTAAGTATCCTCAAGCCCACTTATTCTAAACTAATAATAAATTAAAAGCCTTAACAACAATAGGCTCTATCTCTAAGTCATGTCTTCCATAGATTGTATCAAGTGGATCAAAACTGGTTCTCCTTCCTTGAAGCCTATCTTGAGTGTTTGGCTCTTCCTAGCTTTATCCCAAGTGGTTTGCACCAATCCTTGCATTGCTTCCTTGATCTTCTTGGCTCTTGATCTTGTAATTGGCCCATCTGGAACTTGCAAAGGATCTTTAAAGCTACCTCCACCTGTGTTCCCATCATTCCCCCTCTCCTCAAAAGGATTCGATCTCGAATCTTCACCTATATGAAAAGGAGAAAGATCAAAAATATTGAAGGTTGTAGAAACATTATATTCACCTGGCAGATCCACTTTATATGCATTGTCATTAATTTTCTCAAGAATCTGAAAAGGTCCATCTCCTTGAGTATGCAACTTAGTCTGTCTATGGGCTAGGAATCTTTCTTTGCGCTTGTGAACCCAAACCCAATCTCCTGGTTCAAAGATGACACATCTTCGTCCTTTATTGGCTTAGGAAGCAACCCTTTCACTCTTTTGGGCAATTTGAAGCTATACCCTTTCATGAAGTGACTTCACCAACTCCTCATTCTTTTGTCCATCCAAGCTACTCCTACCATCAATAGGTAAAGGCATCAAGTCTAAAGGAGTAAGTGGATTAAAATCATAAATAATTTCAAAATGAGAGTATGAAGTAGTAGTATGCACGGTCCTATTATATGCAAACTCTATAAATGGCAAAAAATCCTCTCAAGTCTTTAAATTCTTATGAACAATAGTGCGTAATAATTGAGTTAAAGTCCAAAAACTGAGTTAAAGTCCAATTAACTACTTCAGTTTGACCATCAGTCTGTGGGTGACAAGTAGTGAAAAATAATAACTTAGTACCTAATTTCCCCCACAACACCTTCCAAAAGTAGCTAAGGAATTTAACATCCCCATCAGAAACGATACTCTTGGGCACACCATGGAGTCGCACTATCTCCCTGAAAAACAAGTCAGCTATATTTGTGGCATCATCTGTTTTATGGCATAGAATGAAATGTGCCATCTTGCTAAATCTATCCACAACCACAAAATAGAATCTCTACCCCTTTTTGTCCTAGACAGCCCCAAAACAAAGTCCATAGATATGTCTACCCATGGCTCACTAGGAACGATTAAGGGTGTATACAACCCATGTGGCAAAACCTTAGATTTTAGACTTTCTACATGTAATGCACCTGCTACAAATGTGATTGATGTCTTTTTTCATCTTAGGCAAAAAGAAATGTTCATGCAATATGTCTAAGGTTTTCTTGACACCTAAGTGTCCCACTAATCCCTCACCATCTGCCTCACGCACTAATAACTCACACATAGAACAATTAGATACACACAGTTTGTTTTCTTTAAACAAGTAACCATCATGCTTGTAAAACTTACCAAATGCCGCCTTATCACATGCCATATACACATTAGAAAAGTCAATGTCATCGGCATACATGTCTTTCACATATTCAAACTCAAGCATTTTAGCACTCATAGAAGTAAGAAGTACATACCTCAGGGATAAAGCATTAGAAATAATGTTCTCCTTACCTTGTTTGTAACGGATGACATATGGAAAGGTCTCAATGTATTCCATCCATCTAGCATGCCTCTTATTCAACTTACTTTGACCCTTGAGATGCTTCAATGATTCATGATTAGTGTGGATCACAAATTCCCTAGGCCACAGGTAGTGCTGCCAAATCTCTAATGCACGAACAAGAGCATAAAGCTCTTTGTCATAAGTAAGGTATTTCAGGGATGCCCCACGTATCTTCTCACTGAAGAAGGTGATGGGCCGCTTATCCTACATCAAAATGGCTCCAATCCCTATTCCTAAGGCATCACATTCAATCTCAAAAGTTTTGTTAAAATCAGGTAATACTAACACGGGTGCAGAACACAACCTTTCTTTAATAGTGGCAAAAGCATTCTCTTGGTTGGCTCCAATGAATCCCAATATTCTTTTTAATGACTTCAGTGAGTGATGTAGCAATGGTGCTAAAGTCTTTAACAAAACGCCGATAAAAGCTAGCTAAACCATGAAAGTTTCTTACCTCAGTGATGCTCTTTGGCGTTGGCCACTTCTTAATGGCCTTGACTTTCTCTTCATCCACTTCAATACCTTTTGTACTAACAACATAACCAAGAAAAACAATTTTCTCCATGCAAAAGGTACATTTCTTGAATTAGCATACAACTTTTCACATCTCAACACATTAAACACATATTTCAATGCTCAATATGTTCATTTAAGTCCTTGTTGTACACTAGGATGTCATCAAAGTACACAACCACAAACTTGCCTATGAACGCACGTAGGACATGGTTCATTAATCTCATGAAAATACTGGGCGCATTTGTAAGTCCAAATGGCATAACCAACCATTCATAAAGCCCATACTTAGTCTTAAAAGCAGTTTTTCATTCATCATCCTCTTTCATTCTAATTTGATGGTACCCACTTTTAAGATCAATTTTACTGAAAATACATGAGTCATGTAATTCATCGGGTATATCATCTAATCTAGGAATGGGATGACGATACTTTACCGTAATATTATTGATCGCCTTACAATTAATGCACATCCTCCATGTCCCATCCTTTTTAGGCACTAGTAGCACTGGCACTGCACATGGGCTCATGCTCTCCCTCACGTATCCGTTGCTCATCCAATCCTCAACTTGCCTCTGAAGCTCTTTTGTCTCCTTAGAATTACTCCTATAAGCTGGTCAGTTTGTAATAGCAGCCTCAGGTACAAAATCAATATGATGCTCAATGCCTCTAATGGGTGGCAACTCAAACTCCTGCCATAAAGAAACAACCAAATTAGGAAGAGACTGATTAGTTTCATCAAGATTAAGATAAAGACTCTTTATAAACAAGAAAAATCATAGAAAGATCTGCTAAGAAAGCCCTCTTAACCTCACTCTCTCTTGCAAGAAACTCACTTTTGTCTTTCATTTTCTCTATGTAGACTCTCTTTCTTTTTCACTCTTTCTTTTTTGCTCATTTTCACTCTCACTCTTTCTTTTTTGCTAAATCTCTTTTTCACTCTTTCTTTTTTGCTCAATCTCTTTTTCACTCTTTCTTTTTCGATCACTCTCATTTTCACTATTTCTTTTTTGATCACTCTCATTTTCACTCTTTCTTTTTTTGAGAAACCTCACTTTTCAGTTTCAATTGGTCCTCATAGACCTGTCTTGGAGTTAAAGGAGCAAGCTTGATTGTTTTGCCCTCCTTTACAAAGCTGTACATGTTTTTGAATCCATCATGTATCACTCTCTTATCATACTACCACGGCCTCCCCAACAAGATATGGCCAACATGCATAGGCAAAACATCACAAATCACTTCATCTTGATACTTTCAATGGAAAAAGTAACTAACACTTGTCTATCCACCCTAACCTCTCCACAATCATTCAACCACTACAACTTGTATGGTCTAGGGTGTTTCAAGGTAGATAAATTCAATTTCTCAACTAAAGTAGTGCTATCAACATTAGTACAACTCCCCCCATCAATGATCATACTACATACCTTGCTTTTGATGTGGCATCTAGTATGGAAAATGTTCTCCCTCTGCTGCTTTGCATCATCCATCTTAATTTGTGTGTTGAGAGCATGCTTGGCAACAAGGACTTACCTGTTACAGGGTATTCTACTCCATCATCACTAGCATCCTCCAACTTGGGCATCTCATCACAATCATCCTCACTTGCAGTCATCACCTCCCCATTGTCACGCATAATCATCACACGTTTGTTTGGACATTAAGAAGCAATGTGCCCTGAACCCAAACACTTAAAGCATTTAATATCTCTATTTCTAGAAGGTTGGGACGCTACCTTGGGTTTATTTTTAGTTCCTTCATCTTTTCCCTTAGGTGGTCCAGTCTTTGCCTTTGTTACAGCTCGATCATCTTTCTACCACTTTAGTTTCCAAGGAATGCTAGGAACTAAAGTGTACCTTGATGTCCCTTTCCTCTTTAATTGCCTCTCCATCTTCATAGCCATGTGTACCATGTTTTCTATTTCTACATAATGTTGAAACTCAACCACATTGGCTATCTCTCTACTCAAACCACACAAAAATCTAGCCATAGTGGCCTCCCTATCCTGCTCTACATCATAGCCACCTCCATCTCCTTATGGTAGTCCTCCACACTCCTAGGCCCCTGTGTAAGATTTTGTAATTTCTGGTAGAGGTCCCTATAGTGGTGGCTAGGTACAAATCTCTGCCTTATGAGAGCTTTCAACTCTCCCCATGTCTCGACAGGCCTCTCATAATTCCTCCTCCTATTGGTCACTAATTGATCCCACCAAATAATAGCATAATCAGTGAACTCAATTACTGCCAACTTCACTTTCTTCTCCTCTGAATAGTTATGACAATAAAAAATCAACTCTATTTTCTTCTCCTACTCTAAATAAGCTTCAGGGTCAGTTCTACTTTGGAAAGATGGTATTTTCATTTTGATGCTCTCAAGGTCCCTATCTACTCCATCATGACCCTGTGGGTTTCCCCTAAATCCTCTTTAACACCTAGCTCCTCTATGCCTACCCATCCCAACTTCATACATTAGGTCTTCCTCATTCTCACCATCTCCTTCATCTTCATACTCATGTTCTCTTCTAAGTTCATGTCTCCTCCTATCTCTCCCACCATGCAAATTTCTAATTACTTTATCTTGTTGATCCATCATATCCCTCACTCCCCCTAACATCATGTTTAACCGCTCAAACTGTTGTTGCATGGCCTGCAACACAAAGAAGTTATCTGCCATCCCCTTTGGTGACGTGTCACTTTTATGAGACATCATACGCACTATACAAAAAAAAAAAAAGTGATAGTGGAAAAGACCTCACACACTCTCTCACATGTTTACACTCGAATAATGGCACTCTACTCGTGTTTCACTCTTAATTGGCTTTTTTTTCCGATAATGATCTCTCACTCTCTGACCTTTTACCTCAAGAGTTTTCTCACTCAAATTCTTTAAGAACTAATTGAACTCAATTAAGACAATACAACCTCGTTTTGTTCCAACTAGTAATTAGGTCCAAGAAACAAAGTACAAGAGAAAATACGGAAGGAATAAAATGACATGAGACTCAAGGAGTTGATCCAACTAGAAATATATATTCAGCCCCTTTAAAGATAAGGCTTAATCAATAAAAAAACATTCAGAATTTTTTTTTTCTTTTCCTTTCTTTCCTTTTCTTTTCTTTTCTTTTCCTTTCTTTTCCTTTCTTTTCTCAACAATTCAACCACAAATAGAAATATTCAATTGTGATAATCAAACAATTGAATTTAAACACATAAAAAATTGACAAGAAAATAGAAGGGAATCAATGAAACCCTAGAAATTTCAAACCCTGGATGGTGCAAATTTTGGCAGCCGTCAAACAAGGAATTTGCCACCCTATGATGATGAACACAAAACCCAAATGATAGAGTAATTTGGCAGCCCTAGGGCAAAATGAATTTCTGTACTTTTTTTTTTTTTTTGCAACCCTAGAACAATGAAGCCCTAGAATTAACGATACGATAAATAAAAGATAGAATCAGACCTGATTGGAAACCTTGCTATGAATACCAAATGATGTGAACCCCAATCGACTCGCTTTGAGAACCAACAACAATATTGGAAAAACAAACCCATGAAAGCTAAACTTAAGTTTATGAATGGAGAATCTAGACCCGTTGAGATCAAGTTTTAAGAACCTAGATTATATTAAAATCTAGACCCATTAAAGCACCCGTCTCAAGAACCTAGATTACAAGGAAGAACTCCACAAAGGTTGTAGTTACCTTTGATAAGTTCAAAAGTTCAATCAAGAACAATAGGAGTAAACTCAACTCACAATGAAAATTCAATATTGTCTAATCCTCTCAAATGAGGCTACATGTGGTTTAAATAACAATCCCCAAAAAACCCTAAGTGAATAGAGCCAAGCTATAGTACTTCTAAAACCCTAGTTCACATAAAATAATAAATTTCCAAATATGCCCTTAGCCAAAATACAAGGTCTACCCAAAAACCCTAGCTCATTAGAAATATGATGTATGTGGGCTAAGCATCCTCAAGTCCACTTATTCTAAACTAATAATAAATTGAAAGCCTTATTCCACGGCTTGTATCAAGCGAATCAAACTGGTTTTCCTTCCATGAAACTTGTTGAACCTTTCTCTGATACCTACAATCTTGGGTGGAGTAATCACCCCAATTTTAGTTGGAAGTCTGAAAAGAAGCTGCCTACACAACCCCCTTGATTACACCAAAAGAATAACGCAGTAGTTATAGCACAGGTTTGAGGTGTCGATTTCACAAGGAGACAAATTAAAAGAATAGCAAGAGGAACAAAGAAACTAAAGAAAAATATTAAATAAGTAATGGAGAACAAAGATTAATTTTAAATGTAAATTAAAGTGAAGCAAAGTGATTAACAGAAAAAATACTCAAATTTGACGAATAGTAGAGCGTCGGGAATCCCTTGCACAAATCCGATATTTTAATTATTCTTAATTCATTGGATAACTCAATTAGGAACTCAATTCATGAAATTCTCAATTGGAAGGTATAGATTTATAAAGCAAAATTAAATCAAATTTAAACCTTTGAAAAATCATTCACCACTTTTAAAATACTTAAATTACTACCCCTATTGAGAAAATCCAATGACGACAATATACTCAGAAAGCGATATTGCAGCAAAAAAACTAAATCAATATAGATAAATAATTGATTCAAACATAATCAAAGAACTAATCCATTTAATAGAAAAAGTATGACTGAATCTATAAACAAAATAAATTCTATAATTATTCGGAGAAGAAAACATCAACGATGAATTGAGAATGATAAAACAAAAGAGTTTTGACAATTAAAAATCAAATACATGAATTAAAAATAAATTAGAAATACTATCTAATGTGCAAGTTCATCCCTAACCCTACTTGAGAATTTGGTTATTCATAAATATATTGGACAACAAAAATCTTCATGGAAAACTGAAGCGAACGGTGGCCATAGAAGTGATTTTCTCCTCTCTTCAGATCTGCCTTTTGTGCCTCCTCCTTCTCCCTATTTCGTGCTAATGATATGCTTATATAGGGTAGGAAAGAAACCCTAATGTCCTCTTAATTTCCACAAAAAAAATAAAAAAATAAACCTAAATTTTAGGACTTATCTTGGCAGCCACGTACACCCTCCAGGATTTCTAATTTGGAAATGCTTATTAGAGACAAAGTTATATCCCTTTAAGATAGCTTTCTAATGCATTAAGAATCACACCAATCTAATATGTGAGTAAAAGGATACAATCAAAAGACTAAAGTATGTCTAGACTATGTTCTGGTGAATTTCGGACTTGGACTTATTGTGGTTTCATTTTGTGATTTTTTTTTTCTTTTTCTTTTCTTTCAAATTGCTCTCAAACCCCATGAATGTCTTCCTTTGAATTTGACTGGGCTTGATTTGCTCTTTTATAAACTCTAAAATTAAACATAAAAAAACTGTTTAGGAGTATCCCAATGTAAATAGAAATTCAATTTAAGAATACACATTAATTCCTATGATTTATATTTACATTTTAGCATTTTAGTCCTATAATAGGGTATTTAGAGTGCACTTTCGCACACTCATCACATAGATCATATCCTGCACCATATCATACACCTTCATCTTCTAGAAGTCCTTTAGAAGACACTTTGCATGCTTTTATTGAGGCACAGAGTAAAACTAATCAAAAGTTTGAATCTTTGATTATGCAGGTTGTTGAAAAAAACAAAGAGATAAAGAGTCATATATCCAAGATGATGAGTTCTTTGAGTATGAATGAGTGTGTCAAATTTACTTCTCAAGCTAAATCCGCACCCCAAGGTCAGCATATGGCGCAAGAAAATTTGAAAGAGGTGAATGCCATTGTGATAAGAAGTGATAAGTCCTTACACATCCCAACAACCGATAAGCCAAATAATGTTGAAGAGGAACAAAGCAATGATAATACCGAGTTTCCTAAGGAAGCCTAGGTAATCAAAACATCCTTGACACTAGTTCTGTTGTTGACTATAATTCTAACATCCCCTTAATTTTAGGTAGACCTTTTCTCGCTACTGCTAACGCTCTTATTAATTGCAAGAATGGTCTAATGAATCTCTCTTTTGGGAATATGACTCTCGAGTTGAATATTTTCCATATTGAAAAACAACCAATAGAGGATGACGAGTGCCACCAAACTTACATGATTGACACACTCATAGACAAGGGAGTTCACACAACTTATGATTTTGATTTCCATGAATATTCCCTTGTTAATTCTAAGTTTGATACTATTAATGATTCATCTAGTATTGTTAATATTTGTGCTATTTTTTTTATAAAACTCATGATTGTGGCACATAGGCTTGGCAACCGAAATTTGAGAAGTTGCCTAACAAAGATGAAAGACAGATTCCTGTAAGTATGAAAGTACCAAGAGTTAAATTGAAATATTTGCCTAAGTCTAAAATCTGTAAGGTTAAAATGAAAGCGTATCATGGTAAAAATATTCTTAGGAATAGGTTTGAGCCTAATGACCGAGTATACTTATATGATTTTGGACTTCACAAGCACCAAAGAAAATTTTGGTTTAGGTGGATTGACCCGTTTGTAGTGTAAAATATTTTTGAAAATGGGGCAGTAGAAATCAAGGATCCTAAGGATAGTCAAATTTTTAAACTAAATGGTCAACACCTTAAAGTATTAATTGATAGGCAAGTTTCGAAAGTGGAAGACATTCCACTTGTAGATCCTGTCTATCAACCTTGACCGCACCATGCAGGTATGTTTTTCTTTATTTCTTTTATTTGTTTTGTTTTATTTTTGTTTTCTCTTATTTTCTTTCTTTTCCTTTTGTTTGCTCTTGTTTTCTTTGTTTTTGTTTGCAGGATAGTTTCATTTTGTCATTTCAAGTTACCATTTTTGGTGCTTAGCGAGATATATTCGTCACTCATCAGTTGTATTCTACCATTTTTAGTTACTCCA